>NW_025814897.1:100662500-100912624 GCF_022079265.1 Lynx rufus
CATTCCAGAGATTTTAGGCTGTCGTGCTTTCATTTTCATTGGATTCCATGTAATTTTTAATTTCCTCTTTAGTGTCTTGGCTAACCCATTCATTCTTCTTTTGCTAAATGTTTTTAAAATTTTTTAACGTTTATTCATTGTTTGAAAGACAGAGTTAGACAAAGCGTGAGTGGGGGAGGGGCAGAGAGAAAGGGAGACACAGAATCTGAAGCAGGCTCCAGGCTCTCAGCTGTCAGTCCAGAGCCTGACATGGGGCTCGAACTCACAAACCACGAGATCATGACCTGAGCTGAAGTCGGACGCTTAATCAACTAGCCACCCAGGTGCCTCCCCATTCATTCTTTAGTATGATGTTCTTTAGTCTCTGAGTATTCATGGTCTTTCCAGTTTTTTCTCCTAGTTGTTTTTGCGTTTCATAGTGTGGTCTGAAAATATGCAACATATGATCTCAATTGTTTTGTACTTCTTGAGGGCTAATTTTTGACCCAGTATATAATCTATTCTGGAGAATGTTCCATGTGTACACTTGAGAAGAATGTGTATTCTGATTTAGAATGAAATATTCTGAATATATCTGTTAAGTCCATGTGGTCCAGTGTGTCATCAAAAGCCATTGTTTCCTTGTTGGTTTTCTGCTTAGATGATGAGCAATGGCCGTTGCTCTAAATTGGATGCTTGGAGTGTCCTACTATTATGGTATTATTATCAGTGAGTTTATGTTTGTGATTAATTTATACATATATTTTTTGGGTTCTACATTGGGGGTGTAAATATTTACAATTGTTAGATTTTCTTGGTGGATAGACCTCTTAACTACAATGAAGTCTCTTGTTAATCTCTTGTTACAGTCTTTATTTTAAAATCTAGTTGGTCTGTTATAAGTATGACTACACCAGCTGTATTTTGATGACCATTAGCATGATAGGTGATTCTCCATCCCCTTACCTTTCATCTGTAGGTGCCTTTAGGTCTAAAATGAGTCTGTTGTAAGCAGCATGCAGATGGGTCTTATTTTCTTGTCCATTTTGATACCCTGTGTCTTTTAAATGGAGCATTTAGTCCATTGACGTTTGGAGTGAGTACAGAAATATATGAATTTAGCACCATTGTGTTTCCTGTTGAGTAGGTTTTTCTGGTGGTGTTCTCTGGTCCTTTCTAATCTTTTTTGCTTTTGGTCTTTTTTTGTTTTGTTGTGCCGTTTCTCTACTCAAAGTGACCCCCTTATCCTTTCTTGCAGGGCTGGTTTAGTGGTCACAAACTCCTTTAGTTTTTGTTTGTCTGGGAAACTCTTTATCTCTCCTATTTTGAATGACAGCCTTGCTGGATAAAGAATTCTTGGCTGCATATTTTTACGATTCAGCACGTTGAATATATCCTGCCACTCCTTTCTGGCCTGCCAAGTTTCTGTGGGTAGGTCTGCTGCAAACCTGATCTGTCTTCCCTTATAGGTTAAGGGCTTGTTTTCCCTTGCTGCTTTCATGATTGTTTCCTTGACTGAGTATTTTGTGAATTTGACTATGATATGCCTTAGTGATAGTCGTAGTTTTTTTTTTTTTCTTTTTTTTAATCTAATGGGAGTTTTGTGCTTCTGGATTTCGAATCTCTGTCCTTCCCCAGATTAGGAAAGTTTTCCACTGTAATTTGCTCCCATATACCTTCTGACCCCTTTTATCTCTCACTTCACCTTCTGGTACACTTATGATTTGGATGTTATTCATTTTTTAATAAGTCACTGAGTTCTTTAAGTCTTGTACCATGATCTTTTGCCTTTGTTCCCTTCTGTTTTTTCTACTTCATTATTCTCCATATTTTTATCTTATAAATCACTGATTCACTGCTCTGCTTCTTCCATTCTTGCCATTGTGGCATCCATTCAAGATTGCATCTCAGTTATAGCGTTTTGAATTTCATCCTGACTAGAGTCTATTTTTTTATGTCTGCAGAGAGGGATTTCTATGCTTTTTTCAACCCCAAGTAGTATACTTATTATCATGATTCTAAATTCTGGTTCAGAAATATTTTTTATATCTGTGTTGATGAAGCTCCTGGCTGTGATTTCTTCCTGTGCTTTGTTTTGGGGTGCATTCTTTCATTTTGTTATTTTGGAGGGAGAGAAAAATTAATAAACTAAAAATTAAAAATAAAAAATTAGAAACAAAACAAAATTCAAATAAGGAAAGCTTGATCCTAGGTGTCTTTTTGTTTACTTGTTGAGGGCAGGTCGATACAACAGAGAAAAAAAGGGAAAGAGAAGAAAAAAAAGTAAGAAAAATTTAAAATTAAAAAATTGTATCATAAAATATAAATACGAAATAAAGAAAAATGGGATAAACTATTTTAAAAAATAAAAAATAAAAAACCTCTTTTATTTCTCTATCCACAAATGAAAAGATAGAAAAAAAAGAAACCAGTTTAAGCAAAAACAGAAGCAAAGAAAATGAATAAATGAAGTACCAAACAGAATAAAACTGTAATGAAGTTACATCCAGTTTTCCCTTGAACTGAATTTATGAAGCTCTCTATAGTCCATACACTAAACAGGTGGTGTCCTTGTGCTGATTCTAGGAGATGTGCTTGGAGGGCACAGTTGGGTGGGGCTTGGTGTGATGTCTCCATTCTCCACTAGGTGGCGCTGCTTAGCTTACCAGGGTAGATAAGTGTGGCATGTTTGTGCACCTACATGGGAGAGATAGAAAATGCTTCAGCAAACTCCCTAGTTTCTGGCACAGGAACTTCGTGCTCTCACTGGCCTCTAATCAAGCACCCCTCATTTGTCTCACTCTGTCCACTCCCTGCCTCTACAATGTCATCGTCCAAGCTGTCTGTCTGCCAGGTGGTACCTCCCTGCAGAGTTTTATCACTGTCTGGTGACTCTGTCCAAATATCAGCAAACATGGCTGCACTCCAGGGTCTGCTGGGACCTTTGCCTATGGGGAGCCTGTATGGCCTTTACAAAAAGCATTCCAAGTACTCCAAGCAAGGGAGTTTCATGTTCCTTGCCTTTATTATTAAAAGAATTTTAAGTATTGCATAGTTTTCTGAATCTTACTTTTTTAAATTAAGTTTTTAATTTTAATTCCAGTATCGTTAAGAGACAATGTTATATTAGTTTCAGGTGTTCAAGATACTGAATCAGTGTTTCTCTATATTACTCAGTGGTCATCATGAGAAGAGTACTCTTTAATCCCCATTACCTGTTTCACCTATCCTCCTGCCCACCTCTGGTAAACACCAGTTTGTTCTTATAGTTAAGAGTCTGTTTCTTGGTTCTGCTCACTCTCTTTTTCCTTTGCTCATTTATTTTGTTTCTTAAATTCCACATATGAGTGAAATCATATGGTATTTCTCTTTCTCTGACTGAGTTACTTAGTATTATAGTCTCTAGACCCATCTATATTATTGAAAATGGCAAGATTTCTTTCTTTTTATGGCTGATTAATATTCCATCATGCATAAGTACACACACACACACACACACACACACACACACACACCTACACTACTTGTTTATCCGTTCATTTATTGATGGACACTTGGGCTGCTTCCACTATTTGGCTATTGCAAATAATGCTGCAATAAACATAGGAGTGCATGTATCCCTTTGAATTAGTGTTTCTGTATTTTGGGGTAAATACCCAGTAGTGTGGTTCCTGGATTATAGGGTAGTCCTATTTTTAACATTTTGAGAAGAACCTTTTGTTTTCCATTGAGACTGCACCAGTTTGCATTCCCACCAACAATGCATGAGGCTACCCATTTCACCACATCCTCGCCAACATTTTCTGTTTCTTGTGTTTCTGATTTTAGCCATTTTGACAGGCGTGAGGTGGTATCTTGTCGTGGTTTTGATTTGTGTTTCCTTGATGACGAGTGATGTTGAGCATCTTTTCATGTGTCTGCTAGCCATCTGGATGTTTCTTTGGAAAAATGTCAATTCATGTCTTTTCCCCATTTTGTAACTGGGTTATTTGTTTTTTGGGTGTAGAGTTTTAGAAGTTCTTTATGGATTTTGCATACTAACTGATATGTTATTTGCAAATATCTTCTCCCATTCTGTAGGTTGCCTTTTGGTTTTGTTGATTGTTTCCATGACTGTGCAGAAGCTTTTTATCTTGATAAAGTCCTAATAGTTCATGTTTGCTTTTGTTTCCCGTGCCTTCGGTGACATGACTAGTAGGAAGTTGTTGTGGCTGAGGTCAAACAGGTTGTTGACTCTGTTCCCGTCTAGCATTTTGATGGTTTCCTGTCTCACATAGGTCTTTCATCCATTTTGAATTCAGTTTTGTGTGTGGTGTAAGAAGGTGGTCCAGGTTCATTCTTCTTGTTGCCTTCCAGTTTTTCCAACACCATTTTTTGAAGAGACTGTCCTTTTTCCATTGGCTATTCTTCCTTGCTTTGTCAAAGACTAGTTGACCATATAGTTGTGGGCCCATTTCTGGGTTTTCTACTCTGTTCCATTGATATATGTATCTATTTTTGTAGCAGTCCCATACTGTCTTGATGACTACAGCTTTTTAGTGTAGTCTGAATTCTGGAATTGTAATGTCTCCAGTTTTGTTTTACTTTTTCAAGATTTCTTTGGCTACTTAGGGTCTTTTGTGATTCCATACAAATTTTAGGATTGTCTGTTTTAGCTCTGTAAAACATGCTGGTGTTATTTTGATAGGGATTGCATTAAAGGTGTGGATTGTTTTGGGTAATATAGACATTTTAACACTGTTTGTTCTTCCAAACCATAACCATGGGATGCTTTTGCATTTTTTTGTGTCGTCTTCAATTTCTTTCATCAGTGTTCTATAGTTTTCAGAGTATAGATCTTTTATTTTTTAATGATTATTTACTTTGAGATAGAGATAGAGAATAAGAGATAGAGATAGAGATGGAGATGGAGGGAGGGAGGGAGAGAGAGAGAGAGAGAGAGAGCACACATACGCTGGGGAGGGGCAGAGAAAGGGAATCCCAAGCAGGATCTATGTTGTTAGTGCAGAGCCTGAGGGTGTACTTGATCCCACAAGCTGTTTGATCATGACCTAAGCCAAAGTCAAGAGTCAGATGCTTAGCCAATTGAGCCACCCCAGCACCCCCAGAGTGTAGCACTTTCACCTCTTTACTTGGGTTTAGCCATAGGTATCGTATTATTTTTGGTCCACTTGTAAATGGGATTGATTCCTTGATTTCCTTTTCTGTTGCTCCACTATTGGTGTATATAAATGCAACACATTTCTGCATGTTGATTTTATATCCTGCGACTCTCGTGAACTCATGTATTAGTTCTCGTGATTTTTTGGTGCACTTTGGGTTTTCCGCAGAGAAACCTTATGTAGAAAATAGTGTCATCTGCATGTTGTCTGCAAATGATGAAGTTTTGACTTCTTCCTTGCTGATTGGATTTTTTTTGTTACTTTTTATGTCTTATTGTTGAGGCTAAGACTTCCAGTACTATCTTAAATACTAATGGAGAGAGTGGATATTCTTGGCTCATTCCTGACCATTGGGAAAAGACTGTCAGTTTTTCCCCATTGAGAATGATGACAGCTGTGAGTCTTTAGCATATGGCCTTTATGATGTTGAGGTGTGTTCCATCTATCCCTACTTTGTTAATGGCTTTTATCAAGAATGGATGTTGTATTTTGTCAAATATTTTTTCTGCATCTATTGACTAGATCATATGGTTCTTATCCTTCCTTTTATTATCATGTTGATTGATTTGTGAATATTGAAACAACCCTGAATCTGAGGAATACATCACATTTGATTTTGGGAAATAATTCCTTTAATGTACTCGTGTATTAAATTTGCTAGTATCTTGTTGAGAATTTTTGCATCCATGTTCATCAGGGATATTGACGTATAATTCTCCCTTTTAGTGGGGTCTTTATCTGGTTTTGGAATCAAGGTAATGCTGGCCTCAAAATTTTTTTTGGATATTTTCCTTATATTTATATTTGTTGGAACAGTTTGAGAAGGTATTAATTCTTCTTAAATATCTGGTGGAATTCTTCTGGGAAACCATCTGGCCCAGGCATCTTTTTGGGAGATTTTTGATTTCGGAATCCATTTGTTTGTTGGCTATAGGTCTGTTCACATTTTCTGTTTCTTTCTGTTTCATTTTTGGTAGTTTGTGAGTTTTTCGGAGGATGTCCATTTCTTCCAGATTTCCCAGTTTCTTGGCACATAATTTTTCGTAGTATTCTCTTCTAATTGTTTGTATTTCTGTGGTATTGATTGTGATCTCTCCTCTTTCATTCATGCTTTGTCTATTTGGGACCTTCCTCTTTTACTGTTGAGAAGTATGGCTAGGGGCTTATCAATTTTTTTAATTCCTTCTAAGAACCAGCTCTTAGCTTTGTTGATATATTTTACTGTTTTGTTGTTGTTGTTTTTGCTATGTCATTTGTTTCTAGTCTAATTATTATTTCCCTTCTTCTGCTAGCTTTAGGCTTCATTTGCTGTTCCTTTTTGATCTCCTTTAGGTGTAAGGTTATGTTGTATATTTGGAACCTTTATTGCTTCTTGAGAGAGGCCTGAATTGTAACGTACATCCCTCTTAAGACTTCCCTGGCTGTGTCCCAAAATTTTGGACTGTCATATTTTCATCTGCATTTGTTTTCACGTATTTTTAATTTCTTCTTTAATTTCCTGGTTAACCATTCATTCTTTAGCAGGATGTTCTTTAACCTCCATTGTCCTGAGGTCTTTCCATATATTTTCTTATGGCTGACCTCAAATTTTTAGCATCCTTTGCTCATTTTTAATCAATATGGTGTTTTGCTGTGTGTGTTTTTGAGATGAATAAATTTGTTATGTATTCTGGATTTTAACACCTTATCAGCTATAAAATTTGTCAATATTTTCTCTCATCTGTGAGTTGTCTTTTTTCTGTTAATAGTGTCCTTTCATGTACAGAAGTTCTTAAATTTGATGAAGTAATTTATATATTTTTTCTTTTCTTGCCTGTGGTTTTAGTGTAATATGAGTGTCAATGAGCTGCAGGGCTCATTCGATATTTGCAAATCTATCAATGTGATACATGACATTAATAGAAGAAAGGATAGGAACCACATGATCCTGTCAATAGACTCAGAAAAAGCAGTTGACAAAATACAGGATCTCTTCTTAATAAGTGCCCTCAAGAAAGTCGGGACAGAAAGAACATACCTTAACATCGTAAAAGCCACATATGAAAGGCCCACAGCTAATATCATCCTCAATGGGGGAAAAACTGAGAGCTTCCCCCTGAGACCAGGAACATAACACGGATGTCTATTCTCACCGCTGTTGTTTAACATAGTATTGGAAGTCCTAGTATCAGAAGACAACAAAATGAAATAAAAGGCATCCAAAGTGGGCAAGAAGTCAAACTTTCACTTTTCACAGATGACATAATACTGTACATGGAAACCCCAAAAGACCCCACTGCAAAACTGCTAGAACTGATACATGAATTCAGCAAAGTCGCAGGATATAAAATCAGTGTCCAGAAATCGGTTGCATTTCTATACACCAATAATGAAGCAACATAAATAGAAATGAAGGAATCTATCCATTTACAGTTGCACCAAGAACCATAAAATTCCTAGGAATAAACCTGACCAAAGAGGTAAAAGTTCTGTACTCTGAAAACTATAGGAAATGTGTGAAAGAAATTGGAAGAAGACACAAAGAAATGGAGAAACATTCCATGCTCCTGGATAGGAAGAACACATATTGTTAAAATGTCAATACTACCCAAACCAATCTACACATTCAATGCAATCCCTATCAAAATAGCACCAGCGCTCTTCTCAGAGCTAGAAAAAACCATCTCAAAATTTGTATGGAACCACAAAAGACCCTAAATAGCCAAAGCAGTCCTAAAAAAGAAGACCAATGCTGCAGGCATCACGATCCTGGACTTTAGCCTGTACTACAAAGCTGTAATCATCAGACAATATGGTATTGGCAAAAACCTAGACACATAGTCAGTGGAATAGAATAAAGAACTAAGAAGTGGACTCAGAAATGTATGGCCAACTAATCTTTGACAAAGCAGGAAAGAGTCTCCAATGGACAAAAGACAGTCTCTTTAGCAAATGGTGCTGGGAGAACTGGATAGCAACATGCAGATGAATGACACTGGGCCACGTTCTTACACCATATACAAAAATAAACTCAAAGTGGATGAAAGACCTAAATGTGAGACAGGAAACCATCAAAATCTTAGAGGAGAAAACAGGCATCGATCTCTTTGACCTCAGCCACAGCAACTTCTTACTTTCCATGTCTCCAAAGACAAGGTAAATAAAAGCCAAATGAACTATTGGGACCTCAACAAGATAAAAAGCTTCTGCACTGCAAAGGAAACAATCAACAGAACTAAAAGGCAACCGACAGAATGGGAGAAGATATTTGTAAATGACATATCAGATAAAGGGTTAGGTTCCAAAATCTATAAAGAACTTACCATGGTCAACACCTGCAAGTTGTTTCTTTCGTAGAAGTAGTCCACTTTCTAAATTGGCAAGTTTACCAACGTAAATCCATTTATGGTATTCTTTTTTAATCTTTTCCATGTCAGTAGAATGCAGTAATGACTCGCCCTTCATTCTGATTTTGATCTCTTTTTTCTCTTAGTTTATCTTAATCGATTTTGCTAGGAACATCAATTTTATGAATCTTTCAAGGAACCAATTCCTGGATTTATAGATTTTCTCTGTTCTATTTTAATACTATGCTAATTTCTATTTAATTAAATTCTCTTTCCATTATTTCTTTTATTTACTGTTTCCATTCTACAATGTTCTTTGTGTTTATTTTGCTTTTCAATTTTTAAGTTTCTAGTAAGCTTACCTCATTTCTGTCATATCTCTTGTCTTATAATACTTCTATTAAAACTATACACTTCTTTCTAAGCACTCCTTAAGCTGTATCCAGTACACACACACACACACACACACACACACACACACACACATCCCTCATTATCTCTGCTTAAAATTTATTTAAAAAAATATTCACTGATATTTCTTCTTTAGTCCACGGTAATTCATACTTACGTTGCTTAATTTGTAAATAATTAGGAAACATTGTTATATTGTTCTTATCAATTCCCAGGTGAACTTTGTTATATATATTCTGGATGATTTAAATCTGTGGGACATACGTTTAGGAATTCCCTGAGCTTGCACCAATAGGTTAACAAGGCTTAGGACAGAAGTATCCGAGAATCAGCAAACAGGCAAAAGTGCCTCAGCATAGAACTAAAGCTTTGAGCAGAAAGCTCCTTCCACAGGACAAAAGCGTCCAGAATAGGGAAACAGGGAAATAGACTGCCATAGCAGGGTGAAATTGCCTGGAGCTAATTAGCAAAAAAAAAAAAAAAAAAAAAAAAAAGTGACTTGTTGACCCTGAGGTAGCATGCTCTATCTGTCTTATCCCCTAGGCAAGTTAAGATGAACAGACCCAGTGCCTGGTGCCTGCTGTAAACAGCTATCTGCTCCTTGCCAGGATTGTGTCTTGTATTGAGCCAAACCCCTAACACCATATATCTTCGAAACCCCCTTTCTCTCACACACTTGAGTTAATGATCACTGTTTCATTGTCTCACGTGTTTCATTCTGCACGTGCATCATGTTTGTAAGCCTTCTGATCCAATAAATACGGAGCAAGGATCCTTACTCAGGGCTCTTATCTCTTCCCTGACATTAGCCTCTCTTATATTCAATTCTGCATCTGCTCTCTTTCTGGGCAAGAGAGAACTCCAGACTCAAAGTCTGTGACATAAGTCCATTGAAATGCTTTGCCAATTGTTTTCTGGGCTCCTGTAATGCCCGTTTCTGTGAGCATTTCCTGAGCACTCAGAGATACTGGAATCTTCCCACACTCTTTTCTCCCTCCCTCCTCGCTTACTAACACAGATGTTATCAACTTGCCTGTGTGCCAATATGTGACAAACTCTTCCTTTTCTTGGGGAAGCTTGCTTGATCTACATTTGAGACAAGTTTAAATTAAAAAAACCTTTGTAACATTTTGTTTATTTTTGAGAGAGAGAGAGCATGAGCTTGAGAGGGGCAGAGAGAGAGGAAGACATGGAATCTGAAGCAGGCTCTGAGCTGTCATCACAGAGCCTGACCCAGGGCTTGAACTCACAGACCATGAGATGATCACCTGGGCTGAAGTCGAACAATTAACTGACTGAGCCACCCAGGTGCCCCAATGTTTTATTATTTTTAAAAGAGAGAGGGAGAGAGCGCGAGACCGAAGCAAGTGCAGGTTCTGAGCTATCAGCACAGAGCCCAATGCGGGGCTCAAACTCACAAACCATGAGTTCATGACCTGAACTGAAGTTGGACGCTTAACTGACTGAGTCACCCAGGCGCCCCAAGACTAGTTTAAATGTCTTGTTCTGAAATTCATCGTCTTCTGAAAGTCAGTTCAGGTGCCAGTGTGCAAAGATGTAGCTTAAAGCTAACTGATATAGCTTTGCCTATTTTGAAAGTCATGCTTTAAAGAAGAGAGTTCTTACGTATTTTATTTCTGCCCATACTGGACATTTCCCTTTTGATGATTCAATCTCAAGCTGTTCTTTTGTGATTTCCCTGCATCCCACCCCCAGAGGGCATGTTTCTGGAAGTCCTGTTGTACATGGTGATTATCCTGCTGGAATCTCTGGAGATGCAGGTGGCATCTCTGGAGATCAAAATTAGAAGAAGGTCCCAATGAATTTAATTAGGAAAGCGCCACTCTTGGAGATGTACCAACTGAATGACTCATGCATATGTATTGTAGTCCATCCCCAGATAAAGTGTTTACAGACCTTTGTCTTGACCTCAGAGAGTGTTTGTATCACTGTTCACACAACTGGCTCTTTCAGGACTTGAAACAATGGACTTAGAACGTAATTAAGTATGTATATTAAGTTATTCTCCATCATTAAGGGAATCCAAAATTTAACTGTACTTTGTGAAGACAGGTCAGTATAATTGATTGAGAATGGAATGTTGTCAAGGATATTTCACTATTTTACTTATATTGACATAAAAACCAAACCATATAAAAATCTTTGTTTAAACAAATCACAATTTTCTCTCCCATACAGCTGAACCCTCCCTTTTGTGTAAGCTCACAATGTTGGTGTAACATTCATTTGTTGTTAGGACAAATTCTGCCAACAATGAAGACTTGGGGTCTCTTTTATCCCAGTCAAGAGTCAAACTTGATTAGGTTACAGGACTTTGTAGTCATTTTGAAAAACCCAGCAATTAAGAAGTAGCCTTTTTCTGAAAGACTGGAATGAATGGCTTTCTGAGAGCATGGAAAGCCTTGTTTACACGGAAATGGTTCAAGGTCCAGTGATGGTGCATTTGTTTTCCTGCTTTGTGTGCACAGAGGTGGCACCCGTGTACCAAAGACAAGGGAGAGTGGACTACAACCCACACGTTGAGCTGAACGGCTGTCTTAGTATGCAGGTAACCCAGGAAGGGTAATTAGATGTAAGATTGCAGCCTAGGCTTTACATTTTTGATTTTGGTCGTGAGGGAATTCATAGTCCTTTAAAAGTTCCTCTGTGTGGTTCTGATAATCATCCATGTTAGACATTCTTTGTGATTACTAACATATATGAGGATTGACTCAGTTCTGTAATATTCTTTTGGTTATTTTCACATACCAAGATCCAGAATAAATTTTCTTCCTCTAATATCAGTGTTTCTACACATTAGTTTCAGGTGCCACTATTTAGGGATATTTTAATGGGCAGATCCTTGTAAATCTCATGATAGTTTCAACTGATATGTTCTCTGAACATTGCTTGCTAATCTGTGAAAGTTTAGAGGATGATGTAGCAACCACACGTCTTGAAAGAGTGATTTTGAAGCGTCCAAGTAACGATTTCATTACCCAAGTGTTACTTCAGTTCCTGTGTTTCTGTTCATAAGTGAGTTTCAGCATGAGAGCATACCTGTGTTGGCCAATCCTTTTATTACTTGTTTATATGATTTACTAACTTTGCCATTGATTCATTTGTCCTTTATTTAAATGCTTAGAGTTCTGTGTTCATTTTGACATTAACTCTGTGTATGTCTTCTAAAATGTAAATCTTTTCCCTAAGTGCTTTTATCTATTGATGTTATGATATCCTTTTTAAATCCTTAAGATGTTTTGAAATTGTAAAATACATCAATTTGGGATTTAATTTATTAGTTAAAAGGATTCTTGAACATAGCCAGTCATTTCTTTTATTAACTGGGGAGTAAATATAAATCTTGCTTTAGTTTTATATTAAACCTTAGTCCATTAAAAAATGTTATATGTAGAATCTGCTATAGGTACAATTGTACTAACTTCCAGATGGAAAGCTGGTTGCAGCAAACTATTTTTTTTAATATGTTTTTTTCCCACATATGTCTTTAATTTCTTGTCTGTCTATTGGTCTGCAGATTGCTGAGCTTACTAAGCATGTTTTTTAATCAGCCTTGAATTCTTGGAATTTCTGAGGGTACTGGAAGATAATAAATTGTAATGCATATTTGTTGAATTCACAAACAGATTCTAATAAGGATGCAGGCAGTCACTAATAATAATTACATTTGTAATTAATTTTGTCCTGAACTCTGAAATAAGGACATGCAAAAGGACATATGGAACATAGGATCAATGTGACTGAGTTTGTCCTCTTGGGGCTCACTCAGAGCCTCCAAGGTCAGAAAATATTATTTGTTGTGTTCCTGCTCATCTACATTGTGACAATGGTGGGCAACCTCCTCATTGTGGTGACCGTGGTGGTCAGCCCAACCCTGGATTCCCCTATGTATTTCTTTCTTGGTTACTTATCTTTTATGGATGCTGTGTATTCTACTACAGTCACTCCAAATATGATTATAGACTTACTCTGTGAGAAGAAAACCATTTCCTTCCAAGCTTGCATGTCCCAGCTCTTTCTAGGGCACTTGTTTGGTGGTTCAGAGATTTTACTCCTGGTGGCCATGGCCTATGACCGCTATGTGGCCATCTGCAAACCCTTGCATTATTTGACCATCATGAATCAACGGCTGTGTGTTTTGTTGCTGCTGTTGGCCTGGGTTGGAGGTTTTTTGCATGCTGTTGTTCACCTTGTCTTTGTTTACAACCTTCCCTTCTGTGGTCCCAATGTCATTGACCACTTCATCTGTGACATGTACCCATTATTAAAACTTGCCTGCACTGACACTTACGTTATTGGCCTCACTGTGGTTGCCAATGATGGGGCAATCTGTGTGGTCATCTTTACAGTGTTGCTCATCTCCTATGGGGTCATTCTGCACTCTCTGAAGAACCTTAGTCAGGAAGGCAGGCACAAAGCCTTATCCACCTGTGGCTCCCACATTACAGTGGTGGTCCTCTTCTTTGTCCCCTGCATCTTCATGTATGTGAGACCTCCTTCTACATTACCCATTGATAAATCCTTGACTGTATTTTACACAGTTATCACTCCTATGTTGAACCCCTTAATCTATACTCTGAGAAATGGAGAGATGAAAAATGCCATGGAAAAGCTCTGGACCAGAGGAAGAAAATGAGGCAGAAGAGAAATGTATCACCTTTTTTCAGTGAAGAGTTGCTCCATCCACTAAAGAATTATTTATTGATAGTAAGTTTCTCCTGAGGTTCAAAGTTGTGCATGATGAAAAGCATTTAATATGTAAGTACTTCCAGTGGTCAAAATATAGTTGTAAGATTTTCATAAGTTCTTACGAAAGTAGATGTGTAGCTTTTGCATATAAAATGTCTCTATTGAAACTATAGGTTTAAGTTCTATGTGATCAGTCATGCTATAGTAAATACTAAAAATTTATTTTTGTTAGTGGACATTTTTCACTTTTCTCTCTTATGTAAGTGTTCACTTTCAGAAATCATAGTGCTCATTACATATTTCAGAAATGGGACATAAACCTTTGGTTCATTCCTTCCTTACAAAGACAATCCATATTAATACTTAAAGTATGGATCTTATTTTTATATCTGAAACAGTTTAAGTATATAATTTTGTTCATATTGCTTAACCCATTACGGTTGAGGAGGAATGCTGCTTCCAATGTTAAATATTAATCATAAGCTAAGTGTAGAAAAAAAATCTGAACAAAAGAGATAGGTATAGTAAGTAAGATCTACTCATATTTCTGAGTGGGGGATCCTATTGTCTCCTGAGGAGAAACGACTTTGTTTGGTGTTATATTTTCATAAAATGATTAATTAATCTTCCCAGATAGCTTAGTATATCTGATAATATCTCTGCCATTTTTCAGTATCCCCATCTCTTTTTTTTTTGTCTGTAGTGT
Organism: Lynx rufus; assembly: GCF_022079265.1. NCBI lineage: Eukaryota > Metazoa > Chordata > Mammalia > Carnivora > Felidae > Lynx > Lynx rufus. The sequence goes on from NW_025814897.1 coordinate 100,676,795, forward strand.
TTCATAGCTTCCTAAAGGGACCTAGGCCCTCCTTACATATATAAAATTACCATAATCCATAATCCATGAGATTTACATATACAACACAGAACCTGAGATGAGATATTTTGGGTGATATCATTGGTGGGAAAGGTGCTGACAATATGGCATGCCATTCTGACCTCTGCTATTAATGGAATACAGATTGTTAGGTAATAAATAGGCCATAATATATATTGATTTATTTAACAGATACCTCTTTCATAAGCTTTCCTTTCTCTGAATTAGGCTTCAAAGAAAATATTAATCTGCCTCTACTAAAGTAGGAAGCATGTGTCAAAGAAGCTCATGGTTCTGCCTCCTTTAGTTACTCTGGATTCAAGAGGTGCCCGGGCTATGGGGGCATGGAGCTTTTTCCCTGGTAAATCACAGTGTATGAGAGACTTTATATCCTGAGTTTTATCCCTATTACTATTATGTGAAGATTCCTTATGTCATCTCACATTCTTCCCAACATAACGCTTTACATTAAATAAGATTAAACATTTGATTTTAGCGGAATTATATAATTAAGTCATTAACTTTTGGATGTTGCTCTAGACTGAATATTTGTGTCCCACCCTCCCCACCCCCCCCCAAGGTTCAGGAGTTATGTCCTCTATGATATGTGGAAATGGGAAGTGGGGCGTTTGAGAGGTGATACATCATGAGAGGAGAGCATTCATGAATGAGATTAGTGTCTGTAAAAAAAGACCTAATAGAACTCATGTACCCCTTCTGCTATGTAAAGACACAATGAAAAGATGGTTAGCTATGAACCAGGAAGTGGGCTCTCACTAGACACAGAATCAGCCAGTGCCTTGATCTTGGACTACCCAGACGCCAGAACTTTGAGAAATAAATGACTGTGGTTGAAGCCACTCAGGCTGTGGTATTGTGTTACAGCAGCCCAAATGGATTTAGACATATTTTATGTTATCTCCAACTTGTATTGTTATTTCAAGTGAGGAGATAAAATCTTGGTTGTCTGTGTTCATTGGTCTGTAAGTTCTCTTAAGTCAGGAACAGTGACTTAATTGTCTATGTAGTCTGTATTTGTGTAGTGTGAGGGACATAGAATTCACTCCATGAACTTTGTCTATTACTTACATTCTTGAAGTCTTGATCTATTGGAGTAAGGATTTTGAGTCTTTTCTTCATTAAATATATATATTTGCTATAGATATTTAGTCTTCTTTGATATTTTCTACAAATATGTTGCTTTGGTAGCATTATATTGTATATTATATTATATTGTATTATTCTTTTACTTTTTGATTTCTTCTATCCCATCACTCTTGTAAAATTTCATATACATCTTTTTCAGTGAATTTATACATTTTAACATCTTTCTAAAAAATAACTCTGGAAAAAGTTTTTTTCAAGATTACTACCTTTTTTTTTAAAAAGTAGGCTCCACCCCCAGTGTGGAGCTCAATGCAGGGCTTAAACTCAAGACCCTGAGGTCAAGACCTGAGCTAAGGTCTTGTTTCTATTTGTGATGAGACATATCTAATCTTGTTTTCCTCAAACAGGATATGTAATCTGCCAGTGTTATTATTAATTTCAGTAGTAATTTCAATATCTGTATGTAATATGTCAAACTTTATACAAATAGTAGGTTTGATTTGGGGCCATTTCCCCTCCTCTGCTGTTGCGTCCTCCACCTCCTCCCCCTTTTTCTCTGGTGTCGTTGCCTATCACCAACATCCTTGTCAGTAGTCAAGGATTTTCATGTGTTTTATACCTCATGGGGATAATCGCTCTTAAATATTCACCCTTTTCAAGTTTCTTGCAATTTCTGGATATTTATTTGTCCTGATAAACTTTAGGATTATTTTCTTAAGTCTGAAAGCTTCCCATGATGATATATTTAAAATTTCATGACCCTCCACATTGATTTTGAGGATAATGGATGTTTTAATATCTTGTTTTCCCACCCAGAATGAGACATGTATTATGAAGGCTTGATCAATGTCTCAATAAAAATTTGTAATCATCTCCACAGAGCATACAGGAATCTTGCCTTTGGTTTTCTTATTTTAAAAGTGGCTTGTCTTATTTACCTTTGATTCACATTTTCAAAGAGCTGACTGGAAAGGGCTTAGTGTCTTTTGCTGGCATGAATTATAGCACAGTCCTCAAAGGCATTGGTGTTTGTTTGTATGCAATGTTGATAGGCCTACATGACAATACACAAGTATATATTCAACCACAGAGATCTGTATCTGACCTCACGTAGGTACATATTCAATGATATGTAGGTCGTATCCAGCGTCATATATGTGTCTGTATGTGAACACACAGAGGTCTGTATCTGACAGCACATGGATCAGTATGTGACTACACATATGAATGCATACGTGTATATATACGTATTTGATCTGATCACACACAGGCCTGTATCTGTCTACACACAGAGCTATATCTTGCCATACACATGTCTGAATCTGAGCACGTATGAATTTTGGCAGGACTTGACTGAACAATACTTCTGTTGCATGTGGCATGGACTGAGGTCCCTCGCTGGTATTCAGTGGATGGGCTTTCAGGGAGTATTTAGGATGACTTTACTCATCTGAGTGATGCCTTGGCAGGAATAGCTAGATGACCAGGCTCTTCTGGCCCCTTTTTCTTCTCCATGTAGCCTGTCTCTCCAGTGAGTTTGTGAGACTTGTAAAATGGCAGTTCAGGACTTCTGGAGGGAGGACACAGAAGGTCTTAAGCCAGTTAAGATCTCGTCTCATCCTGACATCAGCTTGAAGTTCAGGATCTCAAGTTGTAAATCCAGACTGCATCTGCACCAAACAAAAAGGCAACCTATGGAATGGGGGAAAATATTTGCAGGTCTTATACCTCACAAGGGGTTAATATCCAAAATGTGTGAGGAACTTTGAAACCAAATAGCAAAAACAAAACAAAACAAAACAGGGGCTCCTGAGTGGCTCAGTCGGTTAAGCATCCGACTTCAGCTCAGGTCATGATCTCATGGTTCGTGGGTTTGAGCCCTGCGTTGAGCTCTGTGCTGACAGCTCGGAGCCTAGAGCCTGCTTCAGATTCTGTTTCTCCCTCTCTCTCTCTGGCCCTCCCCCGTTCCCACTCTGTCTCTCTCTCTTAAAAATAAATAAACATGAAAAATAATTAAAAAATTTAAAAACAAAAGAAAACAAAAAACTGATTAAAAAATACGCAATGGACCTCAAAGACATTTTCTAAAGAAGACATACAAATGGCTGATAAGAACATGGAAGGGTGCTCAACATTATTAATCATCAGGAAAATGCAATTCAAAACTGCATGAGATTTCGCTTCATACTTCTTAGGATAGATGTTATCAAAAACAGAAGAGATTGTATGCACTGGTGAGGATATAGACAAAAAGGAACCCTAGTTCGCTGTCATTGGGCATACACATTTTCAGCCACTCTGGAAAATAGTATGGAGATTTCTCAAAAAGTGAAATAGAACTACCATAGTATCAAGAAATTCCACTTCTATGCGTATATCCAAGAATATGAGATCACAATCTTGAGGAGATATCTGCACTCCCATGTTTGTGGCTGTATTATTCACAACAGCCAAGACATGGAAACAATCTAAGCATCCATTGATGGAAGAATGGAAAAAGAAAAGTTATGTGTGTGTGTGTGTGTGTGTGTGTGTGTGCGTGTATACGCATGTGTGTGTGTTTATATATATACGTGTGTGTACGTGTGTGTGTATACACACACGTACACACACACACGTACACACACATATATGATTATATTAAGGTATAAGAAAGAAGAAAATCCTGCCAATTGCAACACTATGAGAGACTTTGAGGGCATTATGCTAAGTGAAATAAGTCACACAGAAAGACAAATACGGTATGATCTCATTTATATGTGGAATTAAAAAAAAACCCAACTTGGAGAAGCCAGAGAATGGTGGATTCCAGGGCCTGGTGAGTGGGGGAGATGTGTCGATGTTAGTTTAAGGGTACAAATTTCCAGTTATAACTTGAATAAACTTTGGAGAGCTGATGTATAGCAGGGAACGGTATTTCACATCAATGTATTATACAGTTGCTGACATTATTGCTGATATAGTGAATCTTAAATGTTCTCATCCCACACCAAAACTCTAATTATATAAGGTGACATATGTGTTAACTATTCTTATTGTGGTAATCATTTTGCAATATATGCATATATCAGATCATGATGTTGTATACCTTAAACTTACACAATGTTACATATCAATTGTATTTTAATAAATCTGGGGAAACATACATAAATACATAGATACATAGTTACACACATATACATAAAAGAGGTCTTTATAAATTGAAAAAATAAAGTCTTGAACTAGAGACGTGATATTTCTTCCACATGCCCTATATACAATTTGAGGTTGAACATTGTAACCAAATAGATACTCCTGTCTACAAGTGAAGGTCATGGTGCCTCCTTTTGTGCATTTCTCTTAAAATTTTTTGCAGAGTTTACATATTTTTCATTAGAGTTTATACAAAAGCCACACTCACAAATATTTTCTGTGAAGACAGACTAGCCCCTGTCTTCCGGGTTTGGGCTGGAAGTCTGTGTGCAGTGGGATAACACCCCGTAAGCTTCTTAGACATACTTTTTTCCTAGTTAGGAGACTTTATGAGACACATCTTAAATATTTCAGAAGTTTTCACCAGAGTCTTGCATCTACATCTTTGAGATGATATTTACTTTGGTGCCATTTCTTACTTTGAGAACGTTTTGCTCTTTAGAGAGGCTATGGATGAGAACCAGTTTTATGCCAGAACCCATCAGGTCTTGGCCCCTTTTACCTTTCTCCTGAATTCTGGAGAACTTAACAGTTAAAGTGTAAGTCACCTCTGTTTACCCATACTTCATCATATATCATACACTGCTGAGGAACCAGCTGGAGCTTTCTGTATTCTTCTTGGCAATTGCAGTCAAATCCACCTGCTCCCCCAAGGGTGTTTCCTATTATTTCCTATTTTCCACACTACTGTAGGTGAGGGTATTGTGAAACTTTGCCAGCACTCGGTAACATGAATCACTTTCTCTTCAGCTTCCAAGCACAATCCATCCTGTCTTTTAAGGCTTTACCTGCAGAGGCTTCAAAGCCCTTCCAACTCCCAGCAACTCCTGGTGGTGCCAAAGTCAATGCCACATGCTTTACATTTCTGTTATGGAAGCACCACACTTCCAGCTTCCACTCTTTGCTCTGGTTATCTTTTGCTACATGGCATAAGACCTCGAAATTTTGTTACTTAAACCCACAACCATTTTGACTTACCTCAAAATCTTGTGGGCCAGCAATTCTGACAGAGGTTGGCTCGGTATTTTTTCATTTTTTTAATGCTTTCTTTCTTTCTTTCTTTCTTTCTTTCTTTCTTTCTTTCTTCTTTCTTTCTTTTGAGAGAGACAGAGCATGAGTGGTGGAGGGGCAGAGAGAGAGAGGGAGACACAGAATCTGAAGCAGGCTTCAGGCTATGAGCTGTCAGCACAGAGTCCAGTGCAGGGCTTGAACTCACAGACTGTGAGATCATGACCTGAGCCGAAGTTGAACGTTTAACCGGCTCAGCCACCCAGGCACACCTGGGTATTTTTCCGTTTCCTTTGGCATGGACTGAAGTCCTGCTATGGTATTCAACTGATAACTGAGGGATCTGCAGGATCCTGGGAATGATATGATATATTGAACGTGCTGAATGGGAAAAATAAGCAACAAATATTATTTTATCCAGGAAGGCTATCATTCAGAATAGAAGGAGAGATAAAGAGTTTCCCAAACAAACAAAACCTAAATGTTTATGACCATTAAACCAGGCCTTCAAGAAGTATTAAACAGGACTTTTTGAATGGGAAAGAAAAACCAAAAACAATGAAGATAAGAAAGGAACAAAGAGAATCTCTGGAAATACTGACTTTATAGGTAATACAATAGCACTAAATTCATATCTATTAATAATCACTCTGAATGCAAATGGACTAAATGCTCCAATCAAAAGGTGTAGGCTATCAGAATAGATAAAAAAGGCCCATCTATATGCTACCTACAAGAGACTCATTTTATTTTTGTTTTAATTTTTTTAAGTTTACTTATTTTTGACACAATGAGAGAGACAGACAGACAGACAGACAGGGAGAGGGGCAGAGAGAGAGGGAAACACAGAATTCGAAGTGGGATCCAGGCTCTGAGTTGTCAACCCAGAGTCCAATGCGGGGTTTGAACTCATGAACCATGAAATCGTGACCTGAGCCAAAGTTGGACACTTAACTGACTGAGCCACCCAGGCGCCCCACAAGTGACTCATTTTAGACCTAAAGGCATCTGCAGATTGAAAATGAAAACTAGAGAACGATTTGTCATGCTAATGGATGTCAAAAGGAAGCCTTACCAATGATACTTGTACTAGACAAACTAGGTTTTAAACCAATGAATGTAACAAGAGAGGAAGAAAGGGTCTATGCAAGAAGCTCTAACAATTGTAAATATTTATGCCCCCAACTTGGTGATGCAAATATATAAATTAATTAACATAAAATCATTGATAACAATACAATAATAGTAGGTGACTTTAACACCCCACTTACAACAATGGATAGATCATCTATGCAGAAAATCAGCAAGGAAACAATGGCTTTGAATGACACACTGGACCAGATGGGCTTAACACATGTATAAAGAACATCTCACTCAAAAGCAGCAGAATACACATTCTTTTTGAGTGCACATGGGATATTCCCCAGAATAGATCACATACAAAGTTACAAATCAGTCTTCAATCAGTAGAAAAAATTGAGATCATATCATGAATATTGTCAGGCCACAACACTATGAAACTTGAGGTCAACCACAAGAAAAAAATTGGAAAGACTTAAAATACACGGAGATTAAAGAACATCCTACTAAACAATCAATTGGTTAACCAAGAAATTAAAGAAGAAATAAAAAAATACTTGGAAGCACATGAAAATGAAAACATGATAGTCTAAAACCTTTGGGATGCAGCAAAAGTGGTCTTAAGAGGGAAGTATATAGAATACAGGCCTTCGTTAAAAAGGAAGAAGAGTCTCAAATACACAACCTAACCTTATACCTAAAGAAACTGCAAAAGCAACAGCAAATAAAGTGTAAACCAGCAGAAAAGAGGAAATAATAAAGATTAGGACAGGAATAAATGATATAGAAACCAAAGAAATCATAGAACAGATAAATGAAACCATGAGCTGGTTCTTTGAAAGAATAAATACAATTGATAACCCCCTAGCCAGACTTATCAAAAAGAAAAGAGAAAGTACCCAAATAAATAAAATCATGAATGAAAGACATCACAACCAACACCAAGAGACACAATTATAAGGAAATATTATGAAAACTTATATAATTGGACAATCTGGAAGAAATGGATAAATTCTTGGAAACGTAAACTAGAAAAACTGAAACAGGAAGAAATAGGAAATTTGAACAGACCCATAACCAGCAAAGAAATTGGAACAGCAATAAAAAAGTCTGCCAAAAAATAAAAGTCCAGGGCCAAATGGCTTCCCAGGGGAATTCTACCCCACACTTAAGCAAGAGTTATATCATTGTTCTCCAAATGTTCCACAAAATAGAAATGGAAGGAAAGCTTCCAAACTCTTTTATGAGGCCAGAATTACTTACCTTGATTCCTAAACCATACAAAGACCCCACTAAAAAGGAGAATTACAGGCCAATATCCCTGATGAACACGGATGCAAAAATTCTCAACAAGATACTAGCAAACTGAATACAATAGTACCTTAAAAGAATTATTCACCACAATCAAGTGGAGTTTATTCCTTGACTGCAAGGGTGTTTCAGTATTTGCAAATCAATCAACATGATACACCAGATTAATAAAGGATAAGAACCATATGATCCTCTCAATAGATGCAGAAAAAACATGACAAAATACAGCGTCTATTTTTGATTAAAACCCTTTATTAAAAGTAGTGATAAAGGGAACATGCCTCAACATAATAAAGGCCATATACAAAAGACCCATAGTTAATATTATTCTCAATAGGGAAAAACCAAGAGCTTTCCTGCTAATGTCAGGAATAAGACAGGGATGTCCATCCTCACTACTGTTATTTAACATAGTACTGGAAGTCCTCAGCTCAGCAATTGGACAACAAAAAGAAATAAAAGGCATCCAAATCAGCAAGGAACAAGTCAAACTTTTACTCTTCACAGACCATATGATATCTATGTAGAAAACCTGAAAACCTCCACCAAAAAATTGCTAGAACTGATACACAAATTCAACAAAGTTGAAGGATACAAAATCAACGTGCCAAAATCTGTTGCATTTCTGTACACCAATAATGAAGCAGCAGAAATCGAAATCAAGGATTTGATCCCATTTATAATTGCACCCAAAAACATAAGATACCTAGCAATAAACCTAATCAAAGAGGTAAAATATCTGTACTCTGAAAACTATAGAACACTGATGAAAGAAATTGAAGATGACACAAAGAAATGGAAAACATTCTATGCTCATGGATTGGAAGAGCAAACATTGTTAAAATCGCCATACTACCCAAAGCAATCTATACATGTAATGCATTTCCTATGAAAATACCACCAGGATTTTTCACAGAACTAGAACAAAAAATCCTAAAATTTGCGTGGAACCACAGAACACCCTGAATAGCCAAAGTAATCTTGAAAAAAAAAAAGCAAAGCTGGAGGCAATTACAGTTCTGGACATCTAGTTATATTACAAAGCTCTAGTCATCAAGGCAGTATGGCACTGGCACAAAAACAGACACATAGATCAATATGGATCAATGGAACATAGTAGAATACCTTGAAATGGACCAACTATGACATGGCTAACTAATCTTTGACAAAGTAGGAATGAATATCCAATGGAAAAAAAAGATAGTCTCTTCAACAAATGATGTTGGGAAAACTGGACAGTGACATGCAGAAGAATGACACAGGACCACTTTCTTACATCATACACAAAACTAAATGCAAAATAGATGAAGACCTAAATGTGAGACAGAAAACCATCAAAGTCCTAGAGAAGAAAACAGGCAGCAATCTCTTTGACATAAGATGCAGTAACTTCTTACTAGACATGTTGCTGAAGGCAAGGGAAACACAAGTAAAAAAGGACTATCGGGAGTTCATCAAGTTAAAAAGCTACTGCACAGAGAAAGAAGCAATCAACAGAACTGAAAGGCAACCACAGAATGGGAGAAGATATTTGTAAATGACATATCAGTTAAAGGGATGCTCTCCAAAATCTATAGAGAAATTATCAATCTCAACACTCCCAAAACAAATAATCCAGGTACGAAATAGGCAGAAGATGTGAATAAACACTTCTCCAAAGAAGACATCTAGATGGCTAACAGACCATGAAAGATGCTCAACATCACTCATCATTGGGGAAATACAAATCAAAACTAAAATGAGATATCACTTCACACTTGTCTGAATGGCTAAAATTAACAACACGGGAAACAGCAGATGTTGGCGAGGATGCGAAGAAAGGGAGACCCTCTTACAACTTTGGTGGGAATACAAACTAGTGCAACCACTCTGGAAAATGGTGTGGAGGTTTCTCAAAAGTTAAAAATAGAACTACCCTACAACCCAGTAATTGTTCTAGTAGGTATACAAAAATCTGATTTGAAGGGACACATGCACCCCAATATTTATAGCAGTATTATCAATAATAGCCAATTATGGAAAGAGCCCAAATGTCCATCGACTGATGAATGAAAAACAAGGATGTGGTATATACATACAATGGATTATTAGCCATCAAAAAAGAACGAAGTCTTGCCATTTGCAATGACTGGATGGAGCTAGAATGCATTATGTGAAGTGAAATGAGTCAGAGAAAGACAAATACCATACAATTTCACTCATGGAATTGAAGATGCAAGACAGATGAACATACGGGAAGTGGGGGAGAAAAGAGGCAAACCATGAGACTCAACTCTAGAGAACAAAGTAAGGGTTGAAGGGGGTTGGGTAGATTAGGGGTGGGCTAAATGAGTGCTGAGTATTAAGGAGGTCACTTGTGATGAACAATGGGTGGTATATGGAAGGATGAATCACTAAATTCTACTCCTGCAACCAATATTACACTATATGTTAACTAACTGGAACTTAAATAAAAACTTGAAGCAGTAAAAATAATTTCTCATTGGCAAAAATACAACAAAATTTAGTTTTAGTGGAGGAGTGTTGCTCATCTTTTCCTAAGTATTTTTGTTTTCAGATACTAATGTAAAGGTGTTTAACATTTTGTAAGTTTTCAATTGTTATGGATACCAATATATAGAAATGCAATTGAATATTTTATTTGGACCTTTTGTTCCTGAAAACTCACTCAATTCACTTATTATTTCTAGTAATCTCTGTAGATTCCTTAGAGTTTTCTATAACACAATCATGTTTAGAAAAAAAGGACAGCTTATTTCTTGGAGATATATAGGAGTATTTAACTTTTAAGTTTTTATTTTTGAGTCTTTTTCAGAAGGTTGCGTTTTTCCTTTATTTTATCCATTTTATCTAAGGTATCAAATTTCTTTGAATAATGTTTTTCATAAGAACCATTTATTATCCTTTTAAAGTCTGCAGTATATGTATGATTTTATCTGCTTTTTAATTTCTGATATTGGTAGTTGTCTCATCACTCCTGCTAGAAACTTATCAGTTGTATTATAAAAGTACTAACTTTTGGCTGTTTTAGTTTACTCTATTTTATGTTTTCTATTTTATTTATTTTTGATCTTTTCATTACATCCTTTTTTATTTTCACTTTGTCTTTAATTTAGTTTTCTTTTTTTCTAGCTTCTTAAAATAAAAGCTTAGCTGCTAGTAGAGCTTTATTTTTAACACAAGCATAAATCTATACATACATTTAGGTCAGCTGAAAACCAGCAACTTTTGGTGTGGCTTAGCATGTTAGAAAGTTCTTCGGATGGTTCATACAGGTATTAAATAACTCTTTATCAATGATCCTTATGACCTAGAAAATGCAATATGCAATTACACATATGTGGAGACGAAGATGCTCGATGGCGCCCACCGTAAGCCTTGGGGAAATGGGTAAGTGTGGAAGCCCTCAGCAATTTGATGTACTACCAGGCTCTTGTTGGAAAATAATCTGTTTCTGGTAGTTGCAGTTAATTGCTACTGGACTGAAATTAAGGGACTAAATTAATGAACTAAAAATCATTATGGTGTTAGTTGACATAGTTTCAGGCCTTCATCAACAGCATCCGTTGCAACCCAGACTCCGGAACTGTGATTACCAATCTTTTCAACAATTGCAATGTCAACCTCAGTAACTTCTCTCATCCCAAGGCCTTGTGCCTCTGAGCCTCAGGGCCTCTTGAGCAAAGACTCTAACAGCTGGAAGAAGGACCTCCTTTGTTGAGGGTATGATTGGGTAAGTCAGTCTGAGACTGGTTCTCCTTTCACATTAGCTTAAATATGACTTCCCTTACCTGAATGTTTCGTATTATGAAACTCAAAATTTATTATTTGCTTAACTTTTTTTTTCTATTCAAAATAGAGGCTTTTCACATATTTGGCTGTCTGATACTTTCCTGGCAAGAACTAAGTCATTTTTTCTCTAAGGATTGTTCTAGGGGAGAAAACTGTCCAGAAGTAGTTACTTCATGTGAATTTGCTCCACGTATTCTAATAAACTAATCTGTAATGACATTACACTCTCTTTCATTTAAAAACAGTAGAAAGCCATAGGCTGTGTCTTCACATAGAATGGAAGGATTATTTTCCTGATACAATGGCCCAGGAGATTTCTGACAACTCAAATATCTGCCCAGGCTGGAATTTCTCTTCATCCCCTAGATGTTTTCTTGTTATATTTTCCTGTGCATAGATATTCCTTGCTGCTTGTACAAACATGTGGAAGGGCCCAATTGTCTAGGATGAAGCTGGAGAAAGGTAGAAATGTCTCTTCCATTAGGGAAGAGGTGGCCTTAGGGATACATTTTGAATGTCATTTTGAATGACTGAACAAGTAAAGCGTTCTCCTACTACCTGAGAGAGAGTTCAGTCGTTGGTCTTCCAGGAAGTTAAATTCTAGCATTTTTCTTATCAGGCAAAGAGACAGATTCATGTCCATAGACATGAACATTATGCTAATCCTCTAAAGGACTTTTTGATTGCCTAGCCATACTGACCAAGAAGAGATACATTCAAATAACTTTTGAGGTTTTTAAATTTAAAAAAAAATTAATAGTAGGATTGGCTAAATTTATTTCTACTAATTAGGCTAGTTTTTACACAGTCATGTGAAGGCTATTATTAGGTTATTAGATTGTCCTCTTATTTGTTGTCTGATCTTATGAGAAACAAAGTCCATGCAGGAAGGACTTTTCATGTGATTTTTGCCCCTGTTTTATTAATTGGTATGTCCTCATTCATAGCATGGTTCCTGGCATTAAATAGATGCTCTAATATAAAAGCAATAATTAATAATTGAATAGTTAACACATCTAATTTGATAAAGAAATATTTAACATATCCAATCATACTTTAAGGCAGATGATAAATTGAGTGTTAAATAAAATGAGAAGAAACTTGCTATGGCAAGTGGGGGAATACATGATAAAGTAACCTTCACTTGCACAAAATGACGTGGCTGATATTTTTATTCTTGACTGGCAATAGTCTCCTAATGGTTCTAAAAATTGTTTTCCCTTCATGTTACATCCTTTAGAAATTAATTATGTGATTTGGTCTACATAGAGATATTTTTAAAACATTTTGTGGGCAATCCCAGTGAATTTAATTAAGCAAGCATCAGTCTTGGACACTTTCCAATTCTGACTGAATGACAAATGGTGGTTAGAAAGGATGAAATGTCTAGTGATCTCTGCCCCTATCAGGAGAAAGATGCTCTCCTCTTCAGAAATGATAAATTTATTAGGAGGTCTTTGTTGGCTGAATGCACTACCCCCCACCCCCCACCCCCCAAAAAGCACAATAATTTGTGTCAAAATTTCAAGTCAACTGGTGTGGTCACACCAACACAAAAGAAGGAGAAGGACTAACCGAGTGAATGGTTTTTTTCTATTTTGAAGTTAGTAGGAAAGAGTTACTGGAGAAAAATCTCCCTGGAAAATGGCTGGTTGCTATCTTTTTATGTACAATTAGTTTGCTTGTCTTTTAGATAAATTATCCTAAGGTAATAAAGTTTTATTGTATGTATGGATCGTAGAATTCCTTTTACATAATCTCTAGTGCAAATAAAAGCAATCTTCTGAATAATTGGAAGACCCCATGAAGAACATAGACTGATATCCAAATGAAATAAAATATATCTTCAAATAATAATGCAGATTTTTTCTTTCTCTTGTCATACTGGATGAAAAAAAAATTCCAGTCCGACAAATGATTAGAAACTCTTCCTTCAGATTCTGGGCTTGTCTTCACGAGGTAAGACTAACAGTAAATATTGGGAACCAGGTTTGCAATTGTGTGAATTTCTTTATTATGTAAAAGTGAGATCACTTTGAGATAAAGCAAACTTTGAAAAATAGGTGACCTTGGGAAAGTTAATTAGATGTTCTGAGCCTCTGCTTGTCCACTTATGAAGTGGAGATTATAGTTCCTCTTACTGTAAGTATGAACTATGATACATGAAGTTGTGAGTGTGTGATTGGAATCCACCGTAGGCATTGTGAGCTGTGGAATGATAGATCAGAATCAGATTTTATAAATAAATCATTTGAACTGCATGAGGAGAACATACTGATGTAGGCCAGAATGAAAGGAGAGGGATGTGGCAGGAGACCAGTGCAGTGGCTCAGTAGGGAAGCGGTGGAGAGGGAAATGATAAAGTTTGTGATATATTTTAGAGGGGTTAATAAGATTTGTTAAAAGTAACAATACGTGATATGAGAGCAAGAAAGGCATGAATGGCATGGTGATATTTCTTGTCTGAGCAATGACATGGAAGGTGGTACCATTTAATGAGATGGAAACACCTATGTTTATTGCTGAACATTAAAAATTTAGTTATAAGTACTGAATTGATATCCAGTTGGAGATGTCCAAATTTGGAGATGTTGCATGTGTGAATTTTTTTTGAAGACAGAGATGTGTAATTTATTTTTGTATTATTATTTTTAAATATTTTGTCAAGTTAGCTAACAGAGAGTGTATACAGTGCACTCTTGGTTTTGGGGGTAGATTCCCGTGATTCATCGCTTACATACAACACCCAGTACTCATCCCAACAAGTGCCCTCCTAAATGCCCGTCACCCATTTCCCTCCTTCCCCACCCCCCCATCAACCCTCAGTTTGTTCTCTGTATGAGTCTCTTATGGTTTGCCTCCCTCTCTGTTTGAAACTATTTTTTCCCCTTCTCTCCCCACCATGGTCATCTGTTTAGTTTCTCAAGTTCCACATATGAGTGAAAACATATGATATCAGTCTTTCTTTGACTGACTTATTTCACTTAGCATAATACCCTCCAGTTCTGTCTACATTGTTGAAAATGGCAAGATTTCATTTTTTCTCATTGCCAAGTAGTATTCCATTGTATATATGAGTCACATCTTTATGCATTCATCAATTAATGGACATTTGGGCTCTTTTCATAATTTGGCTATTGTTGAAAGCCATGTGCCCCTATGAATCAGCCCTCCTGTATCCTTTGGATAAATTCCTCATAGCGCTATTGCTGGGTCATAGGGTAGTTCTATTTTCAAGTTTTTGAGGAACCTCCACACTGTTTTCCAGAGTGACTGCACCAGTTTGCATTCCCACTAACTGTGCATGAGGGTTCCCATTTCTCCACATCCTTGCCAACATCTGTTGTTTCCTGAGTTAATTTTAGCCACTCTGACTGGTGTGAGGTGGTATCTCAATGTGGTTTTGATTTGTATTACCCTGATGATGAGTGATGTTGAAGTTGATCATCTTTTCATGCGTCTTGTTGGCCACCTGGATGTCTTCTTTGGAAAAGTGTCTTTTCATGTCTTCTGCCCATTTCTTCACTGGATTATTTGTTTTTCAGGTGTTGAGTTTGGTAAGTTCTTTATAGATTTTGGATACTAATCCTGTATCTGATGTGTCACTTGCAAATATCTTCTCCCATTCCATCAGTTGCCTTTTTATTTTGTTGATTGTTTCCTTTGTGGTGCAGAAGCTTTTTGTCTTGATGAGATCCCAGTAGTTCATTTTGCTTTTATTTCCTTTGCCTTTGGAGATATGTTGAGCAAGAAATTGATATGGCTAGGGTCAAAGAAGTTGTTGCCTGTTTTCTCCTCTAGGGTTTTGATGGTTTTCTGTCTCACGTTTAGGTTTTCATCCATTTTGAGTTTATTTTTGTGTATGATGTAAGAAAGTGATCCAGTTTCATTCTGCCAGTTCTCCCAGCACCATTTGCTAAAGAGACTGTCTTTTTTCCATTGGATACTCTCTTTTGTTTTGTCAAAGATTAGTTGGCCATACATTTGTGGGTCCAGTTCAGCGTTTTCTATTCTATTCTATTGGTCTATGTGTCTGTTCTTGTGCCAGTACCATACTGTCTTGATATGAGGGTTAAAAATTAAGGGAGAGACACAACACTGGTGTGCTTCCCCATTTATTAGTCAGGAAAAGGGGGCATATCCAACCACTGAGAAGTATCAGTGAGGGAAGACACAATCCTTCAGTGACCTTCTATTCCTAATTTGACCTACTCATATTGAATATGTCAATTACACTACATTGGTCTCAAGTATTTCACTTTTGTGACTTTATAAACTATGCACCTTTTCATGGAATTCCCTTGCCCTCTTTTCTCGTCCTTCCACTTTTCCTTTAAAATTCAGCTAAAGCATTGCACCTCTGGGAAGCCTCTGACTCCTGTCTGGTAGATATATTCCTACTCTGTGACCTTCACATTGTGGGGCTGTTTTTATATTGTCACTTTTTGGTGATTATTATGTATGCTATCACTAAATGTAGGAAACCATGGCTTATTCAACTTGGAAATCACAATGTCTATAAACTATTTGACACAAGCAGGCACTCTTTCACATTTTTTAATTGAATGAATCAATGAAAGATTACTCTTATAATGCATTTAAAAGATTTTTCCCTTGTTTTATAGATCTCCTGCTTCTAACATCAGAAATCACCTCCTATGCAGATTAGATGGAAACAAGAAACAATGTAACTTACTTTGTCCTCTTGGGTCTCACACAGGATCCAAAGGAACAGAAGGTCCTTTTTGTTATGTTCTTGCTTTTCTATATTTTCACCATGGTGGGCAATTTGCTCATTGTCATGACTGTAACTGTCAGTAAGACCCTGGGCTCGCCTATGTACTTGTTTCTTGCTAACTTATCATTTATGGATGTCACTTATTCTTCTTGCATTTCCCCCAGATTGATTTTGGACTTGTTCTTTGGGGAAAACACCATATCCTTCCAATCTTGTATGACCCAGCTATTTGTAGAGCACTTTTTTGGTGGATCAGAGGTCTTTCTTCTGCTGGTGATGGCCTATGACCGCTATGTGGCCATCTGTAAGCCCTTGCGTTATTTGGTTATCATGAGACAGTGGGTGTGTGTTGTGCTCCTGGTAGGGTCCTGGGTTGGGGGTTTTATGCATTCAGTAATTCAAGTTAGCACTATTTATGGGCTCCCATTCTGTGGCCCTAATGTCATTGATCATTTTTCCTGTGATATGTACCCCTTACTGAAACTGGTCTGTACTGACACCCATGTCATTGGCCTGTTAGTGGTGGCCAACGGAGGACTGATCTGCACAATTGTGTTTGTGCTCTTGCTCATCTCTTATGGTGTCATCTTGCACTCTCTAAAGAACCTTAGTCTGGAAGGGAGGCGGAAAGCCCTCCAGACCTGTGGTTCCCACATCACTGTGGTGGTCTTCTTCTTTGTGCCGTGTATTTTCATGTACATGAGACCTGCCAAGACCTTCCCCATTGACAAATTATTGAGTGTGTTTTATACAGTCATAACCCCCATGCTGAACCCCCTGATCTACACTCTGAGAAATTCTGAGATGACAAATGCTATGAAGAAACTCTGGAGGAGAAATGTTATATCTCTCAGTAGATAAGTGTATTATCTACCATGAAGAAAATAATTTAACATTTGTGCCCATCTCCTCAAATGTTAACGTCTGTTTTACTGTAAATGCACTTACAGTAGGAGTCAATAAATAATATGTAATTGAGTAGTCAATGAAAGTTTTATAGTTACACTAATTGTTATGTATTTATTTTTTTATTCATGTAAAATTAATATAAAGTGTTATATTAGTTTCACATGCACTATATAATGATTTAACAATTGTATACATAGTGCTCATCATGAGAAGTATATTCTTAATCTCCAGATGTAATGAAGTAACCAATGACATTTTTGTAGTTCCACTAATATTTCTTTCAAAAAAATTTTAATGCCTTATTTATTTTTGAGAGACAGAGAGGGAAAGTGAGAGGGGGGAGGGGCAGAAAGAGAAGGAGACGCAGACTCCAAAGCAGACTTCAAGCTCTGAGCTGTCACCTTAGATCCCCACGTGGGACTTGAGCCCATGAATAGCAAGATCACAACCTGAGCCCAAGTTAGACACTTAACTGACTGAGCCACCCAGGTGTTCCTAGTTACATGAATTTTTAATTACTGGCTATACTTAATTTATTACTTTCATTCGAATTCTTATTTTTATATTTAGTTGGATTGATTTTCTTCTTTAGCATACAGTGTTTTATTAGCATCATATGTGCAATGTAGTGATTCAGCAATTCCATTCATCACCTGGTGCTCAACATAATACGTGCATACCTTAATCCCCATCACCTCTTTAACCCAACCCTGCTTCTCCTCTGGTAACCATCAGTTCTCTATGATTAAGAGTCTATATCTTGATTTGTATCTCTCTCTCTGTCTCTCTCTCTCTCTCTTTTTCCCTTTGCTCATTTATTTTGTTTCTTAAATTCCACATGAGTGAAATCATGTGGTATTTTTCTCTCTCTGAATTATTTTGCTTGGCACTGTACTCTCTAGCTTCATCCATGTCATTGCATATATATATATATATATATATATAAAGACAGACCTTTACCCATCCCTCACATAGTCCCAGGTCTTCTTACATACATAGTTATTGTATTAAGATTGTTATTGCTTCTAAAGTTGGTCTATTAATAATCTTTGCTAATAAAACATATGTGTTCATGTTTATGTCCTTGTGTATAACTTTTACATTTACTACTCAGCCTCCTGAAGTCCTTTCCACACCTGTCTATAGGTGTAACCCATTCTCAGGTTGCTCATACTGCTTAACTTCTTTATGAAGATACGGTAAAATTAGTGTTTCCAGTCCTTGCCATATTTTCCCCAATTTTTTTTGTTCCCTATGGCTCTGCAATGAAGTCTTACTGAAATTGTGTAAGTATGAGTTTTTAGAAGTGGAATTCTTGGATCAATTGGTATACATATTTAAATGTTGATGTTTGTACTTATTGCCCAAATACTGTCCATAAGCTCATACCAAACTACACTACTTCCATAAGTCTACAAATGCCTGTCCAGCTTCATAGATGTGTCTATATATGAACACAGAGGTCTGTATCTGACAGCACATGGGTCAGTATCTGACTATGCATATGAATGCTTATGTGTATGTATATGTATTTGATATGATCACACACAGGTTTGTATGTATTTACACACAGGGCTATATCTTGCCACACACAGGTCTGAATCTGAGCACATATGAATTTTGGCAGGACTTGACTGAACAATTTTTCTGTTCCATGTGGCATGGACTGAGCTCCCTTGGCTTTTAGGGAGTATTTTGGATGACTTTACTCTTGTGAGTGGTGCCTTGGCAGGGATAGCTAGAAGACCAGGCTCTCCTGACTCCTTCTTCTTGCATGTAGCCTGTCTCTCCAGTGAGTTTGTCAGATTTGTAAAATGGCAGTTCAGGACTTTCGGAGGGAGGGCACAGAAGGTATTAAGCCAGTTAAAATCTCATCCCATCCTGACATCAGCTTGAAATTCAGGATCTCGAGTTCTAGATCCAGACTGCATCTGACCAAATGAAAAGGTAACCTATGGAATGGGGGAAAATATTTTCAAGTCTTATACCTCACAAGGGGTTAATATCCAAAATGTATGAGGAAATTATACAACCAATAGGAAAAACAAAACAAAACAAAACTGATTAAAAACTAGGCAATGGATCTGAATAGACATTTTACAAAGAAGACATACAAATGACCAATAGGAACATGGAAGGGTGCTCAATATTATTAATCACTATGGAAATGCAATTCAAACTACAATGAGATATCGCCTCATACTTGTTAAGATGGGTGTTATCAAAAAGAGAAGAGATTACATTTGCTGGTGAGGATGTAGATAAAAGGGATCCCTAGTTCACTGTCTTTGGGTATATAAATTTTTCAACCACTCTGGAAAAAAGTATGGAGATTGCTCAAAAAGTGAAATAGAACTACCACAATATCCAGAAATTCCACTTCTGTGCATATATCCAAGAATATGAAATCAGAATCTTGAGGAGATATCTTCACTCTCATGTTTGTGGCAGTATTTTCACAATAGTCAAGACATGGAAACAATCTAAGCATCCATTGATGGATGAATGGAAAAAGAACAGTGGTATATACATACAAGAGAATATATTAAGGTATAAAAAAGAAGAAAATCCTGCCAATTGAAACACGATGATAGACTTTGAAGGCATTACTCTAAGTGAAATAAGTCACACAGAGAAAGACAGATACTCTATCATCTCATTTATATGTGGTATTGAAAAACCCAATTTGTAGAAGGCAAGAGAATGGTGGTTTCCAGGGCCTGGCGGGTGGGGGAAATTTGTCAATGTTAGTTAAAGGGTACACATTTCTAGTTATAAGTTGGATAGGTTTGGGAAGCTAATGTATAGCAGGGTACAGTAGTTAACAATAATGTATTATATAGAAATAGTTGCTGAGCGAGCGAATCTTAAATGTGCTCATCCCCCACAAAAATTCCAGTTATGTGAGGTGACATACGTGTTAACTACCCTTATTGTGGTAATCATTTTGCAATATATGTATATGTCAGATCAACATGTTGTACACCTTAAACTTACACAAAGTTGTATATCAGTTGTATCGAATAACCCTGTGAAAACACAAGTAAATGAAATTAGACTTTGTGAATTGAAAAAAGAAAGTCTAAGAACTAGAGACTTGCTCTTTCTTCCCTGTGTCCTGCATATGTTTTGGAGGTGGACAACCTAGTTAAGAGAATTTATGAGACACACCTTAAATCTTTCCGAAGTCTCACTAGGGTCTTACATCTACAACACTGAGATGATTTTTCTTCTGGTGCCATTTCTTACTCTGAGAGCTTTTTTGCTCTTTGGAGACGCTATGGATGAGAACCAGCTTTATACCAGAACCCAGCAGGTCTTGACTCCTTACATGTTTCTCCTGAATTCTGCTTGAGAACTTGAGAACCGTTATGCTTTTAACTCACCTCTCTATCTCTTTTTTTGAGGTTAATTTATTGATTTTGAGAGAGACAGAGACGCCATGAGTTGGGGAGGGGCAGAGAGAGAGGGAGAGAGAGAATTCCAAGACCCAACATGGGTTTGCTCAAGTTCACAAAACCACAAGATCATGACCTGAGCTGAAACCAAGAGTCAGATTCTCAACTGACAGCCACCTAGGCACCCCTCACCTCTCTTTATCCATCCTTCAACATATCATACACGGCTGAGGAACCAGCTGGCATATTCAGTATTATGCTTGGAAATCACAGTCAAATCCACCTGCTCCCCCACCTGTTCCTATTTTCCACACTACTACAGGTGAGGGTATTACCAAACTTTGCTAGCACTTGGTAACATGAATCACTTTCTCTTCAGCCTCCAAGCACAGTCCACCCTGTCCTTCAACAAAGCTTTACCTACAGATGCTTCGAAGCCCTTACAGCTCCCAGCAACTCCTGGGGCCAGGGTCAATGCCATGTACTTTACCTTTCTGTTATGGAAGCACCACAGTTCCAGCTTCCACTCTTTGCTCTGGTTATCTTTTGCTACATGGCATAAGACTTTGAAATGTTGTGACTTAAAGCCACAACCATTTAAATTTGCCTCACAATCTTGTGGACCAGCAATTCTGGCAGAGGTTAGCTGGGTATTTTTTCTGCTTCATGTGGCATGGACTGGAGTCCCTCTGTGGTATTCAACTGATAACTGAGGGGTCTACAGGATTCAGGGCAGCTTCATTCCTATTCAAAGTGGCTTGGAAATGGTGACTGGAAAGAACCCACCGGTCCCTCTCCCTATCCAGTTAAATGTAGGACCACAGTCAGGATAGTCAGACTTTTAAAATTTAAGTATAAGTTGGTTAGCACATAGTGTAATAGTTTCAGGAGTAGAATTTAGTGATACATCACTTACATATAACACCCAGTGTTCATCCCAACAAGTGCCCTCCTTAATGCTCATCACCCATTTAGCCCATCTCTCCCCCCACCTCCCCTCCAGCGACCCTCACTTTGTTCTCTGTATTGAAGAGTATCTTATGGTTCGCCTTGCTCTCCATTTGTATCTTATTTTTCCTTCCCTTCACCTATGTTCATCTGCTTTGTTTCTTAAATCCCACATCTGAGTGAAATCATGTGATATTTGTCTTTCTCTGACTGACTTATTTTGCTTAGCATAATACACTAGTTCCCACCACATTGCTGCAAATAGTAAGGTTTCATTCTTTTTGATCACCGAGTAATATTCCATTATATATATATACACATCTTCTTTATCTATTCAGCAGTTGATGGACATTTGGGCTCTTTCCATAATTTGGATACTGTTAGAAACATTGGAGTGCATGTGAACCTTCGAATCAGTATTTTTGTATCCTTTGGATAAATACTTACTAGTGCAATTTGCTGGGTTGTAGTGGAGTTCTATTTTTAATTTTTTGAGGAACGTCTATACTGTTTTCAAATTGTTGCACAATTTTGCATTCCCACCAACAGTGCAAAAGTGTTCCCCTTTCTCTGCATTCTCGCCAACATCTGTTGTTTCCTAAGTTGTTCATTTTAACCATTTTGACAGGTGTGAGGTGGTATCTCTTTGTGGTTTTGATTTGTATTTCTCTGATGATGAGTGACGTTAAGCATCTTTTCATGTGTCTATTAGCCATCTGGATATCTTCTTTGGAAAAGTGTCTATTCATGTCTTCTGCCCATTTCTTCACTGGATTATTTGTATTGGGTGTTGAGTTGGGTAAATTCTTTATAGATTTTGGATATTAACCCTTTGTCCAATATGTCATTTTCAAATATCTTCTTCATTCCATCAGTTGTCTTTTAGTTTTGCTGATTAATGAATCTTTATCTATGATCCTTATGATCTAGAAAATGCAATATATAACTAAACGTATGTGGAGATCAAGATGCTCAGTGGAGCCCATTGCAAGCCAGGGAAAATGAGTAAATGTGGAAGCCCTCAGAGATTTGATGTACAAGCAGGCTCTAGTTGGAAAATAATTTATTTCTTATAGAAACAGTTACTCAATTGACCCTGGAATGAAATTAAGGGACTGAATTAATGAACTGAAAATCATTATGGTGTGAGGTGACATAGATTAAGGCTTTGATAAACAGCATCCACTGCGACCCAGAGTCCGGAACTGTGATTAGCTATCTTTTCAACAATTGCAGTGTTAACTCAGTGACTTCCCTCATCCCGGGGCCTTCTGCCTCTGAGCCTCAGGATTTCATAAACAGAGATTCTAACAGCTAGAAGAAAGACCTCCTTTGCTGAGGATATGATTGGATACGTAAGCCTGAGACTGGTTCTTTAATGCCGGCTTAAATATGACTTCCCTTACCTAAATCTTTCCTACTATAAACTCACAATTTATCATTTGTTTAACTTTTTTTTTCTGTTTAAATTATATGCTTTTCACATATTTGACTGTCTGTGCCTCTTTCTTGGCAAGAACCAAGTCACTCTTTCTCTAGAGATTGTTCTAGGGGAGAAAAACTGTCCAGAAGTGTTTACTTTATTTGAATTTGTTGCACATATTCTAATAAACTAATCTATAATGACCTTACATTCTCTTTCATTAAAAACAGTAATGACATAGAAAGCCATAGGCTGTGTCTGCACATAGTAATGGGAGGATTATTTTCCTGATACACTGGCCCAAGAGATTTCTGACAACTCAAATATCTGCACAGGCTGGAGTTTTTGTTAATTACCTAGATGGTTTTTTGTTATATTTTCCTGTGTATAAATATCCCTCATTACTTGTATGAGGGAAGAGCCCTTACATATGGAAGAGCCCAATTCTCTTGGATGAAAAGTGGGGAAAGGTAGAAACATGTCTTCCGTTAGGGAAGAAGTGACCTTAAGGATACATATGTTTTGAATGAGTGAACAGGTAGAGTTCTCTCTCACCTGAGAGACTGCTCAGTCATTGGTCTTCCAGGAAGCAAATTCCAGAATTTTTCTTGTTAGGCACAGAGACATGTTAATGTACAGAGACATAAATGTTATCCCAATCCTCAAAAGAAAATATTTTTTTTGTTGTCTCATCATAAATGTCTAATAAGAGATTTATTTAACTAATTTGAGGTTATAAAATCTTGGGCATTTTTATGTTGACAAATAACAGGCTTGTCCAAGTTAATTTCTACTAATTAGGATAATTTTTGTATGGCCTTTTGGACATAGCAATTTTGTTTTGCTTTGAGGTCATTTTCCCAGCAAGTGAGAATGTTCAACTATATTTGCACAGTAAATATGTTGTATTTATGTGTCTTTATAACCTAGACATCCACATTGGATAATTCTACACTTATCTGAAAGACTGAGACGTTGGGGAACCTTCATGGAAATGTAGAAAGTGTGGTCAATTGGAACTGTTTTTAGATGCACTGTTCAGGCATATATTATTATGTGTTCTATGGTCACCCACAGTTCTGTGAAGTATCTACAATTACTCACAGTGAGAGAAGCACTATTTTAATGACCAAAGAAACGACCCAAGAGGTAAGTCCTTAAAACAACCAAGGTATATGCAATGAAAATTCATGTAATATATTTAATGTAGCTAATGTCTTAAATACCATATATTTTCATTGGAGAAAGACTGGATTGAGGAAATTAAGCTAGCAAAACTGAAGTTAGCCAGTGTATCTAAAATGTACTTGGTATTAGTATTATAACCTGACAGATTTTTATTGTCCATTTAGCCAAATAACAAAGAGGAACACATAATGCATTTGAAATAAACTGACGGAATTATAAAGTAGGTTCATGGGCTATTTTATATAGCATGTTAATATTTGTAATTACTGTTAGATATATAAATTAGAGAATTTAAAATTGTATATCATATCAAGTGTGTTAGAATATAGAGGAATAAATAAATGCCTATTCTGTTCTGGAAGCTTGATGTGCACTGTTATGTGTGAATCTTAAAATTTTCATTGGTACTATGTTGCTGCATATTCATGAAGAAATTCGTGCTCGTGAGTAACTTTTGGCCATTGAGAGAGACATAAAACTGTAATTTGTAAAATACTATAGTATTTTTGTTACCATGGTATTTTAATTTATCTTTTAAAAGATATATTCATAACAAACTATGTAAATTATATCTTTTAAGTAGAACTGTGTTTACTTAATGGTTTCAGTTATTAAAGCCTAGTAAGTCTATCTGTCCGTTTTTATAGTATGAAATCTTTGATGACTTAAACTCTGGAGAATAGTTTATATGCTTCATTCCTACATGTGAATAATTTAACTGGCTAGTAGAAGATTTATCTTGGTGAAATCCAAAGTGGGGATTAATAAGAGTGAAGAACACTATTCCTTGCAGAAAATAATGAATGAAAAATAAGAATTATATATAGACTGCCTTGTAGTGTTATGTTCTTGAACAGAAGTGGCTCTATCAATCTAGAACTTCCACGATGATAGCACCCCCCAACCAAATGGAGTAACAATGTGAATGAAGCATGGAGATCATTTGTCACACCTGGCTTCTAAGGAAAGCTCAAGCTTTTTCTTCACGTGTCCTCCCCTCCCAAATCCATGGGATTGGAATCAACTTGTCTATATATGAGGTTTATTTAATTCTTTAATTTCCTTGAGCACTGAATAACCCAAAAGTTTGGGCTTGTGTCTGTATCTGTACAATTCTTCTCTCATTTAATTTTGTCCTTCCCTTCAGATGTAGGGTCTCTAAGGAATCAGTGCTTTTATTCTTTTTGAATTTTTTTTTCCTTACCAAGAAGTGCTCTGTGTTTAATTGCTATGACTTCCCAGGATGCCTCCTGAGTGACCCCTGGAAGGCTCAGGGGATTTGCCTTCTAGCACTTCTAGCACTTCCTCACTAAAAACTTTCAGAATAAGATTTTTAAAAAAAGTTATTTACTTATTTTGAGCGAGAGAGTATGAGCGAGGGAGGGGCAGAGAGAGGAGAAAGAGAGAATTGTAAACAGGCTCTGTGCTCTCAGCGCAGAGCCTAATTTGGGGCTCGATCCGACCAACTGTGAGATCATGACCTGAGCTGAAAACAAGAGTTGGACGCTTACTGACTGAGCTTCCCAGGCACCCCTGAATAATATTTTTAAAAGAATACTAACCTCACTTAGTTATTACATTAATATTCTTTTTTACCTGAGGATATTCATATCTTCAATATTATTTCTCCTCTCTGATTTGATACTTCCTTTCTTTCATTTTCTACCTTTTTTCTCTAGTTTTCTGCTTGCTTCTAGACAAGTCACATTTCATCATATGTAAATAATACTGCTCATATGTAATAAAATGGGTAATTCCTAAGGCATACAAACCTATCCTATGCACAGCAAGTGGTTCATGAGTTAGAGGTGCAATATTCTTTTTACCTGGGACTATGTCTATGATACTTACTAAATTGACAAAGATTCAGATGATTTGTTCTGATACAATTTAATAGTGAAACATTCAAGAACATTAATCATAGTACAATTTACTGAGCCTTTAAATAGGTGCCAGGCAGGTTCCGGATGCTTTATTTGTAATAAAACAACAAACTTAAGAAGTAGAAACTGTTGCTCTCCCCATTCTACAAATCATGAAACTGGGACACAGAGAGGTTAAGTTGCCCAACATTGCCCAGATGGCACATGGCAGAGCTGGGATTCCAACACAGGCAATGAAGTTCCAGAGCCCACATTATTCAACACTGCACTACGCTCCCTCTCCAAGGATGTTTTGGGTCTTAACTAGGTGCACACTGAATGAGAAACTTGTAGTCATGATTTGATCTTGGTAATGATCAAGTCCCAGTTGCCACTGGCTAGCCTTTCTCAAGTAACAGTAACAAGATTGGAAATTTTAATGTAATTATAAAAATATGAAAATAGAAGGAAATGTCAGCAGAATAGAAGGGGTGGGGCTGCACAAAGGTCTCACAGAGCACTGGACTGGAAAGGATTCTGAGGTGGATGAGTTTGACCCCCTTAGTTTCCAATGAGCAAGCTGAGACAGGCTTGTAAGACATTTAGAAGGTGACTCAAACCCATGCCTTCTTACACTGAGCTTGGACTTTTCCCCCGAGGGTGCTGTTTTTTGCAACCTGGGCAACGAAGTTGTATTTTTGAGTGCTCTCAGTACCTAAGAAGCATTATAAGTGAAACCATGTCCCATTGTACCCTACCCCTCTTTTCAGCGTCTGTTTCTCTTCCCTCAATACCTAGCTCATGCCAAGAGTTTTGAAAAAAAAAAACCAGGTGCTAATGTAACAATTTGTGAAAATCGCAAGTCTCTCCAGTTCAGTTCAAATGTATTTGCTGAAAATCTAGAGAGTTATTTGTGTTAAGATATTGTGGGGTGGGCAAACATTAAATGGAGAGAACTCCAACTCCTTACAAAGCTGATTGAGAATCATACCAAGTCATTGTAATAGGGAACAATGTGCTAAATAGTTTTGCAGTTATTTGATACAGTTTAGTCTTTACATCAGAGTCTAGTCTGAACATCTAATAGTGGAATGTCATAGTATTATTAAGTGAATTATTACACAAGAGATGCTATTTTTGGTGCTGGATACATCACACTGTAAAGGTACTCACTGCAACTACGTACTACCACCTCAAAAGTCTGACTCTATGCTGATTTATGTAGCGGTTATTGCCACCAGCAGAAAGTAAGTTTCTGGAGAGCAGGGATCCTTTCCTTGTTTGTGACTGCTGACTTTTGTGCCAAGAACAGACATAGTTTAAATAAGGCTATAATAAATCTATGTCGATAGTTGAGCTTTTGATTACTCCTCTCTATAGACGATCCTCTAAGACTTAGAGATAGAACTTCTTTCTTGTAGGACAACAAGATCATCTGAAGACAAATAGGACCATCAAGGGAAGGTGTAACAGGCATTTTGGAAGAACTCAATAGTTACCACTAGCTGTTTATTGTGTATAAACCGCTGTAGAAAAGACTTAATGATGAAGATGTGCTCTTAACAATGGATGTATTTATAGCCATGTTCATGATTCCATTACAGATTGCATTGTCCTGAGCTCTCATCCCTGAAACAGGCCATATAGAAAGAGGAAATGGGAAATAGTAACAATGTGACGGAATTTGTCCTCCTTGGCCTCACCCGGGATCCTGAAGGGCAAAAAGCATTATTTGTCACGATTTTACTGACCTACATTGTGACAATAATGAGCAACCTGCTCATTGTGGTGACTGTTTTTGGCAGCCCCTCTCTGGGCTCCCCCATGTACTTCTTCCTCACCTATCTGTCACTCATGGATGTTGTTTATTCCACTGTCATCTCTCCCAAATTGATTATAGACTTACTCTGTGACAAAAAGACAATTTCCTTCCCAGCTTGCATGGGCCAGCTCTTCCTAGAACACTTGTTTGGGGGTTCTGAGGTCTTCCTCCTGATTGTGATGGCCTATGATCGCTATGTGGCCATCTGTAGGCCGCTGCATTACTTGACTATCATGAATCGACAGGTTTGCATTCTGCTGTTGGTGGTGGCCTGGGTTGGAGGTCTTATGCACTCTATGGTTCAACTTCTCTTTGTGTACAACCTCCCGTTTTGTGGCCCCAATGTCATTGATCACTTCATCTGTGACATGTACCCATTACTGGAACTTGCCTGCACTGACACCTACTTAATAGGCCTCACTGTTGTTGCCAATGGTGGAGCCATCTGCATGGTCATCTTTATCCTTCTGCTCATCTCGTACGGAGTCATTCTAAATTCTCTTAAAAGTCACAGTCCAGAAGGAAGGCGCAAAGCCCTGTCCACCTGCAGTTCCCACACCACAGTGGTTGTCCTCTTTTTTGTTCCCTGCATTTTCATGTATGTTAGACCTGTTTCCAACTTGTCCATTGATAAATCCATAACTCTGGTTTATACAGTTATGACTCCCATGTTAAATCCTTTAATATACACCTTGAGAAATTCGGAGATGAAAAATGCTATGGAAAAATTCTGGTGTAAAAATGTAACCAAAAGTAAAATAAGCATGTGTCACTGACACTGAACACATTTATGGTTAATTCTGAAGCAACAAAAGGGTACTAAATTCTGACAATGGATTTAGTAAATTCAGTGGATTCTCTAGAGATGTTTCTCTTTATTTACACAAAGTCATCAAGAAGTGGAATGGATTGTCTTTTGAGGTAATAATCAACCTAATAGGGAAATTCTGGAGGTTGAATAAAATTTGTCCCATTACAAGTAAAAATACAATTAATTTCACCTCGTAGCCTTATTTTTCTTGGTTTATATTGAAATGGAACTTTAGAAACAATAGTTTTTAAATTAAAAAAATGTCTTTTTATTTGTAGAGAGAGGAGAAAGTGAGCATGAGTTGAGGAGGGGCAGATAGAGAGGGAGAGAGAAAATCCCCAGCAGGTTCTGCACTGCCAGCAAGGAGCCCAATGCAGAGCTTGAACCCATGAACCATGAGACCATGACCTGAGCTGATATCAAGAATCAGACGCTTAACCAACTGAACCATCTAGGCACCCGAAGAGTTTTAAAACTTTAAATGTGAAACAACCTACTTTTGAAAATTTACTTTCACCCAAACTAAAGAGAAAGTAATTTGGCTAATACTTAGAACAAATTACTGGGGCCAAAAGAGTGGTGTATAAATTTTAATGCTCATTATTCTATCAGCGCAGAAACTTTCTGTAGCTGCAATATGCATCTTGTCCTTAAGATGATTTCCATTCCTCAGGTCAATGCCTATGCTTTTGCAGTTCAGGACATTTAAATGGGAGATGTTATTGTGTTTGGTTAGATGCTATCAGTGAGAAATTTTGTTAAAAATTTAACAAAGGGATGTTAAAAGGGATGTTGTATGTTTTTCCAGTTTGTTATGAGCCTGTATGGGGATGGTTGATGATGAAAACAGATTCTAGTTCCTAATTTGAGCACAGAAAACCATACTAATTCAATTATAAATATATTTTATGCTTTTCCTCATTAGCTGTTATGTACATTTTGTTGCCATTCTTCAACAGGAAGATAGAACCTACTTTGTCTTCATGATACTAAAGATATGGGTAAAGAAATGTGTTATTTTGCATAACAGTGTTTCCCCCAAAAGTTGTATTCAACTTAAGTACTTTGTCCTGATAGACCTAATAATGATTTACTTTGGAATAAATAAAATTTTGTTTTTCACTGTTGTGTGTAAAAATCGACAACAGGTTTTTCTGTCTGCAGCCGATCCCTAAACACTGCAAACTAGGAAGAAAATGAACTTGCTTTCATTGTAACACGGAACATCATCATGCTTTGAAAGAGTTTTCTTTTCTAACTAAAAAAAGATTTTATAACTTTTCATGCATAACTTTTATTATTTTTCATGCATATTGAATGATATATGCAATTTACTTTTACATGTGATAGGCTCTTAACCTTGAATGTGATCAATATCATTGAAACTACCTATGCATACTTCCCTGATAGCATTCATCTGCCTCTTCCCAGAGGTAATCTTAATGCTGAATTTTGGATAACCATAGTTAAAAACAGTTTAACTACATATGTATGTATCCTGAACATATATTGTGTAGAGTGTTCCTGCTTTTGTTGAAATTATACTAAGTATTGCATAGTTTTCTGAATCTTACTTTTTTAATTTAAGTTTTTAATTTTAATTCCAGTATGGTTAACATACAGTGTTATATTAGTTTCAGGTGTATGAGATAGGGATTCAGTATTTCTATACGTTACTCAGTGCTCATCATGAGAAGAGTACTCTTTAATCCCCATTACCTATTTCACCCATCCCTCCATCCATTTCTCCTCTGGTAATCCATCAGTTTGTTCCTAAAGTTGAGTCTGTTTCTTGGTTTCTCTCTCTTTTTTCCTTTGCTCATTTCTTTTGTTTCTTAAATTCCACACATGAGTGAAATTATATGGTATTTGTCTTTCTCTGACTTATTTCACTTAGCATTATACTCTCTGGATCCATCCCTATTGTTGAAAATAGCAAGATTTCTTTCTTCTTCTGGGTGAATAACATTCCATTGTGTATATGTACACACACACGCGCACACACACACACACACACACACACACACACACTACTTCTTTATCCATTCATCTGTTGATGGACACTTGGGCTGCTTCCATAATTTGGCTATTGTAAATAATGCTGCAATAAACATAGGGTGCATGTATCCCTTTGTTTTAGCGTTTTTGTATTTTGGGGGTAAATACCCAGTAGTGTGATTACTGGATTATAGGGTAGTTCTATTTTTAACATTTTGAGGAAAACATTTTGTTTCCTATAGTGGCTGCACAAGTTTGCATTCCCACCAACAATGCATGAGGATTCCCATTTTACCACATCCTCGCCAACACTTTTTGTTTCTTGTGTTTCTGATTTTAGCCATTCTGACAGGTGCGAGGTGGCATATCATTGTGGTTTTGACTTCTATTTCTCTGATGTTGAGTGATGTTGAGCATCTTTTCATGTGTCTGTTAGTCATGTGGATATTTTCTTTGGAAAAATGTCTATACATGTCTTCTGCCCATGTTGTAACTGGGCTATTTGTTTTTTGGGTGTTGAGTTTGGTAAGTTCTTTATAGATTTTGCATACTAACCCTTTGTCAGGTATGTCATTTGCAAGTATCTTCTCCCATTCCATAGGTTGCCTTTTAGTTTTGTTGATTGTTTTCTTTAAAATCCCAATAGTTCGTGTTTGCTTTTGTTTCCCCTGCCCTTGGTGACATGTCTAGTAAGGAGTTGTTGCGGCCGAGGTCAAAGAGGTTAGTTACTTCCTGTGTGTCCTCTACGATTTTGATGGTTTTCTGTCTCACATTATGTCTTTCATCCATTTTGAATTTAGTTTTGTGCATGGTGTAAGAAAGTGGTCCAGCTTCATTTTTCTGCATGTTGCAGTCAAGTTTTCCCAACACCATTTGTTGAAGACACTGTCCTTTTTCCATTAGATATTCTTTCCTGCTTTGTTGAAGATTAGTTGACCATACAGTTGTGGGTCCATTTCTGGGTTTTTCATTCTGTTACATTGATATATGTGTCTATTTTTGTGACAGTACCAAATTGTCTTGATGACTACAGCTTTATAATAGAGCTTGAATTCTGGAATTGTGATGCCTCCAGTTTTCTTTTTCTTTTTCAGGATTGTTTTGGCTCCTTGGGATCTTTTGTGGTTCCATAGAAATTTTAAGATTGTTCTAACTCTGTGAAAAATGCTGGTGGTACTTTGATAGGGGTTGCACTAAATATGTAGATTGCTTTGGGTAGTATAGACATTTTAACATTTGTTCTTCCAGTCCATGACCCTGGAATGCTTTTCTACTTTTTTTTGTGTCCTCTTCGATTTATTTCATCAGAGTTCTATAATTTTCAGAGTATAGATTTTTTTAATGTTCATTTATTTTGAGAGAGAGAAAGAAAGACAGAGAGACAGAGAGAGAGAGAGAGAGAGAGAGAGAGAGACAGAGAGAGAGAAGGCACTGGTCAGGGGATAGACAGAATCCCAAGTAGGCTCCGTGTTAGCACAGAGCCCAATGTGGGGGGAAGAAAAGCTCTCACTTTGAGTATGATGTTAACCTGGGTTTTTCACATATGGCCTTTATTATGTTGAGATATGTTCCCTCTAAACCTACTTTATTGAGGGTTTTTATCATGAATGGATATTGTACTTTATCAAATGCTTTTTCTGCATCTATGGAAATGGTCATATGATTTTTATCTTCTCTACTGTTGATGTGATGTATCATATTAATTGATTTGTGAATATTGAACCACTCTTGCAACCCAGGAATAAATACCACTTGGTCATGGTGAATGACTTTTTAAAATGTATTGTGGATTTGGCTTGCTAATATTTTGTTGAAGATTTTTGCATCTATGTTCATCAGCCACATTGGCCTATAGTTCTCTTTTTTTTTTTGTCTTTATCTGGTTTTGGTTTGTCTTTATCTGGTTTTGGTATGCTGGCCCCATAGAACGAATTTGGAAATTTTCCTTTGTCTTCTATTTTTTGGAATAGTTTAAGAATAATAGGTATTAACTCTTCTTTAAATGTTTGGTAGGAAAAAAATAAGTGTTTGGCAGAATTCGCCTGTGAAGTTATCTGGTTCTGGACTTTTGATTGTTGGGAGTTTTTTGATTACTGATTCAATTTCATTGCTGGTAATTGGTCTGTTCAAATTTTCTATTTCTTCCTGATTCAGTTTTGGGAGGTATTTTTTCATAGGAATGTATCCATTACTTTTATATTCTCTATAACCCTATGTATTTCTGTGGGGTTGGTTGTTACTTATCCTCTTTGATTTCTGGTTTTGTTTATTTGAGTCGTCTCTCTCCCCCATCCCTCCTTTTTTTGATGAGTGTGGTTAAATGTTTATCAATTCGAAGAATGTGCTCCTGGTTTTATTGATATTCTATTTTTTAAATACAAATACACACACACAGAGGAAAGTATGGCCCATTCAAAGAAACAAAATAAAACAGCAGAAATTGTCCAGCTCTGATGACTGGACAAGGACTTCAACACACCATCTTAGAGATGTCAAACAAGTAAAGGAAGGTATGGCAAAGCTCAAGGAAAGGAAGCTAAGGAAAGAGTCAAGGCCAAATATCAAAAAAGAGACAGAAAACTTCCATATCAATAAACCTCAGTAAAGAAATAGTATTTTTTTTGGGAGCTTGGTGGCTCAGACAGTTAAGCACCTGGCTCTTGGTTTTGTCCCCGGTCATGACCGCACAATTTTGTGAGTTCAAGACCCAGGTCTTCTTGGGATTCTGTCTCTCTGCTCCTTCCCCTGTCATGATGCCTCTATCTTTCTCAAACTAAATAAATAAACATAAAAAAGAAGTAATACGCTTTTCAAATCATGTGTAGAGAGTTTCAAAGGACCTGACATTGTTATATAAAAGGCATCTGAATATCCAGTTTCAAATATTTCTAGATTTAGTTTCTATGTTTTTTTTTTCTTATATTACTTTGTAATTGTCTCTTTCAAATTATATATCCATATCATCTATCTCTTATTCTTTTTAAGAAAGATTCTCTTCTTTGGGGCAAAACTTCTCAGTTGGAATTTTATATGTGGGTTTTACCTCCTCTGAGTCAAATGGAAACTTTTAACATTGATTACCAATAATCTTGTGCCATTCTTATTATGTCTTTTTTATACAAAGACTTAAGATTTTTACTTCACTCCAGTGTCTTCTTCAACTTGAGAATTTCAAATATATACTGATGAATTGAAAATAACGAATTGTTGGGGTGACTAGGTGGCTCAGTTAGTTGAGTGTCTGACTCTTGATTTCAGCTCAGGTCATGATCCCAGGTTGTGGGATTGAGCCCTGCCTTGGGTTCTGTGCTGAGCATGGAACCTGCTTAGGATTCTCTCTCTCCCTATGCCCCTCTCTCTTACTCTACAATAAAAAAGGGGCACCTGGGTGGCTCAGTTGGTTGAGTGACTCTTGACATTGGCTCAGGTCATGGTCTCATGGTTCATGGATTCAGGCCCCACATTGAGCTCTGAACTGACAGTGAGGAAGCCTGCTTGGGATTCTCTATGCCCCTCCACTGCTCATGCTCACTCATGTGCTCTCTCTTTCAAAATAAATAAATAAACTTAAAATAAATAAATAAACTTAAAAGAAATCAAATTAAATTAAAAAAATAAAGAATTCTTGTTCATGCAATCTTGTATTTTTGGTATTAAGTGACGTGTTCCTTGCTTTTAGATTGCTGTTTTTTTTCTACTTAATTCTCCTGAAGTGATTGGCTAGAAGCCTCTGAAAACATGGATCAT
The DNA here is from genome assembly GCF_022079265.1 of Lynx rufus. Classification (NCBI taxonomy): domain Eukaryota; kingdom Metazoa; phylum Chordata; class Mammalia; order Carnivora; family Felidae; genus Lynx; species Lynx rufus. The sequence goes on from NW_025814897.1 coordinate 100,711,168, forward strand.
GTAAAAGATCTCAGTTCTCTAGAGCATGATTCCTCAGTGAGTTTAATTTTGAACAAGCAGCCTTGGGGACAAAATGTTTTAACAACTCCATGAAGTAATTTGTTGCTCATTGTTGATTAAGTGCCCAGTCATATCTTTCCTTACCTGGGAGAATATTTCTCTTTGGGGGGTAATGTTGCTGTCAAGATGTAAAAAAAAGCCATTACTCTACTGGGCATGGACCATATTAAAACAGTCATGCGAATGCTTTCAGAAATATTCCAAAGAATCCAAAACATCCACTGCATTATGGACTAAAAATGCTATTAAAGGTTGATTCAATTAATTTGGTCAGTTAAACATAATGATGTTTTACATTTAATTTTTGGTACATAATCTCAATGGCGGCTTTCAAATTCAATGATTCATCAATCATATCAACTATACATTCTTGAAGCCAACTCTGTATAATCCCATAATCCAAACTATTAAATGTCTGTGAAAGTTGAAGAAGATGGTCATGCTTTGTGCAGGCAGAGAAAGAGAAATCCTTATGTGACAAAGCATTTCGATGTCACTAAGTGCATCCTGACATTTTTTCTGTAGTCACATTGGGGTTGATGTGTTGGCAATCCTGACTTATTTTCATACAACTAAGTGGTCATCTTTCAGGACCAAAGATAGAATTGCAGAAGCCTGGATTTGGAACAAGTGACCAAAGAGAAAAGAGAAAAGAGAAAAGAGAAAACCCAGGTAATGTATATACCTTAAACATATACCTTATACGTATACATATATACCTTATACGAGGGATCCTATAAAATATTTTCCCTTTTATGTCTGGCTTATGGCAATTATCATGGTGTCTTCAATGAGTTTTATCCATGTTGTAGCATGTATCAGCATTTTTTCCTTTTTAAGGCTGAATAATGTTCCATTATCTATATATACCATAATTTATTTATGCATTCATTAGTTGAAGGACATTTGGACTGTTTCCACTTTTAGGCTACTGTGTATAATGCTTCTATGAACATTGGTGTGCAAATGACAGTTTGAATCTCTGCTTCCTATTCTCGTGTGTATATACACCAAATAACAGTTTGATATGTAAATTAATATCCCTTTAGTACAAAGGGAAACTCAGAACTTACAGTGTGAAAACTTGAGGTCATAGAAATTTAGTTACTTGTTAGATTCATTGACCTGTATGTGTACCTTATTAGAAAGCAAACTTTAGTGTCTGTGGAAATAGAATTCATGAGTTTTGTTAGATATGAGATGTATAGAATATTAAAGAAAATGCCACTATCTGTTTCTGCCTATGGGTTAATTCCATGGATATTTTCTCATTTTTAGGATCTTAAAAATATTGTGAATAAAATTGACACATTGTATTATTCACCCAGTTGACCTCTTATTTATAAAAATAAGGCCCCTTTGATTAAATTTAGATTTAATGATACAATGCAAAGAGGAGACTGAAATGTTGAGAAAAACAGAGGCAAGGGCATTTGTACACAGTAAAGCAAATGGTAAGGAAAGGACAGCTTCTGTAATTGTGTATGAAAACTACCCAGTCAGTCCCTCCACCCCTCAGGGAATGCTCCCTTGGGTAATGGGAGAAGACAGTGGACTTTGGGGAAACTCATCTAACACTAGTTCTAAGAGATGTGGCACTAAAATTACACAGGGAACCAAATAATGATAAATAATATCTTGAATTTATTTAGTGCTTCTTAATTGTCAGGCAGTTTTTGGATAACTTTATTTGCATTATCATATTTAGTCTTTAAAACCATCATATGTGTTAGAAGCTGTTATGTTTCCTTATGCAGATTATGTTGAGTAATTTGCTCAAGATCACACAGTTGCTAAGTATAGATTCTGAGGATTAAATTCCAAACCAGAATTTAGAACCTGAGTTCTCATAAAGTGCATCCAGGACCACCCCTGCAAAATTATAAAACAAAAGTCACAAAGATTATATATGGGAGAGGCAATCCACCCTCTGTGATTGTTGTTATTCTCTGTTTGTCCCCAAAGTCTGTTCAGCCACATTCAGGTTTTAGAGTAGCATTGTTACCTCACTATGAAGAAACTGACTTGGAAAATGTGTTATTTCTTGAAAGTATATCTTTTTAAAAAATCTGATGAGTGTTTATTGGGACCTCAAAATGTTTGCTGCATAATTTTTATGGTCACTGCTCAATCATTAAAAAATGATGGCTTATGTGGGGAATAGATTTTAGTAATCAGACAGTTAAATAGAAACATATGTTTCTAACCATTGGCTTGCTATCATGTTTCTTCTTCTTCTTTTGTTTAATGTTTTTTTTTTTTATTTTTGAGAGGTAGAGAGACAAATTGTGAGTTGGGGAGGGGGTGCAGAGAGAGAGAGAGAAGGAGACAAAGAATCTAAAGCAGGCTCCGGGCTCCGAGCTGTCAGCACAGAGCCTGATGCAGGGCTGGAACCCATGAACTATGACCTGAGCTGAAGTCGAACACCCAACTGACTGGGCCACCCAGGTGCCCCGCCATCATGTTTCAAAAGGATCTGGACTGTAGCTCAAAATTTCAGTCTATAATTTCCGATAGCTTGCTGATTTGAGAGTGTTTCCCAGTATTTTACAGCTCGCGTGCCATATATGTGGTTTGTTTCTTCTGCCTTATGTTGTGGAATTTGGCATAGTGGAGATCTTCTTAATTTATCTTATTTTAATTCACATTGTGGGACAGTTATTGATTTAAGGTTTTGGAGCACTCCTTAATTATTTATTTGTTCTCATTGAATGTGGTAAGAAATTTGAAGTATCTAACGAATGTTGGAAGCAGATATATTTATTTTTAACAAAATATTGTATAGGTAAAGTATAGAATTTTGTATCATTCTGAGTCAAATCACCATTTTTCAATAGTCTAGAGTAATAATTATGTTCATAAGCTCATTTAAACAGTCAAATATTCATTGATCCCTTAAAATGCATAAGGCACACATACGGATTCTGGTGATACCATTATTAAAAAGATATGTGTCTATGTTCACTCTCCTGGCAGATCTAACAGATGTTGGGAGAAAACAACTATAAACAAATGAGTGCTGTAAGTTCTCAACAGGACAAGGGGTTGGACCCTCCTACTGGAAGCTGTCTCTTGAATGCTCAGACAAACCCCATGAATTGTGAGTATTTGTCATTATAAATGCAGACATAGCTTCATAATTGTGCGTGAAGATATTTAACTTTGTATGTATGCAATGAACTGCTGGAAGCCCCAAAGATGGAACCCCTTTAGGCAGCTTGTCTCTTCTGATATATCTTCGGATATATCTTAAAGTTCAGAATCTGGTTTTCTGGAAATATGAAAAGTCTGAGGGGTGAGTCCTGGTACTGATGCTGGGGGACCCTCCAGTCTAACTCCAGGTTGAAAACTCAGGAAATCTGAAATTCCTCTACTTCCAGTTCATTCAGTCCACCCAAATCAAAATTCATCAATTTGCAAGCATATTTCATTCAGCTTATGGTCTTTGCTGAGTGCTACCTGCCTTTTTATGTTTTCTCTTATTTTCTCTCTTCTACATTTTTATTCTCCCTCTGATTTTGAGTACAAATTGGCTTGCTTAGAAGCAGAAAGAATAAAATAATCTCCTTTCCTCACAAATGATGGTCTACAAATGTACACATTATAATGGAGCACATTTCAAATAATTCTGCCAAAAAAAGTTGTACACAATACATGCAAAATTGGTTGTGGATCATATCTGAAAGGCCCAATGGATAATTCATTTTCCTCAAGTGAGAAAGAATGTCTTATATTCCACACAGACTCAGATAATCAAGAACTAACAATGAACAAAACAGCTGGTCTAATCTACTCATTACTTTAATAATCATATAACCTTTAACACATGATAATTCACCCTGATTATTAAAAAGATGGTCTACTGTCAAATGCCAGATAAAGTTTTCAATAACAAGAATTCAGGAACTCAGGAATCTGGAAAGACTATAACCTTTCCAATAGAAACATGGGTTGGAACATGATTTTCCCAAGATGACTGGGCAAAATCAAATATCATTTTTAGATTTTTAGTATAGAATTATTTCTACTATACCATGATTCTGCCTAAAATCTTTATGTTGGCATTCTAAATTGAGCTATGGTTAGCAATAATCAATTCTAAACAGTTTTGGAAAGTAGGAAAAATATCTATGTAGTGCCCATGTACTTAAATTTGTACTACCCATTTTTCTCCCCAATAACCTAGGTTGTAGTAAATGTCCACTCAGTTTGTGTGTGTGTGTGTGTGTGTGTGTGTGTGTGTGTGTGTGTGTATTTTCAAACAATATGTCGCTCTTATTGTACTTTCTTGGGTGGGAAGAATTTAATGTATTGATCTCAGTTGGTTTCTTACATGTTTAAAATTCAGCTAAAATAAATTTTATAAACATTTTATTTTATTATTAAAAAATTTTTATGTTTATTTTTGAGAGAGAGAGAGCCGGTGGGGGGGAGGGCAGAGAGAGAAGGAGACACAGAATCCGAAACAGGCTCTAGGCTCCGAGCTGTCAGCACAAAGCCCCGTGAGTGGCTCGAACCTATGAACCTGAGCCACAGTTAGACACTCAACCGACTGAGCCACCCAGGCGCCTCTTATAAACATTTTAAAGGGCACATATGCTATGTCTGGTTCTTTCATTGCTTCAGGTGACTTATTTTTTCAGTATTTGGAGCTCATAGTGAAGTAACTCAGAAAAGCAGTTATCTAAATGTCAGGTTATCAATTTATGCTCCACGTACTAGGTATTACATTGTAAGTAAGCTATTAGAGATGAGATTGTTTTCATGGTGAATCTCAGAAGGCCAAAAAGAATTCAAGAAAAAAAAAAGAAATGACATATAATGTCAAAAAATGCAGTCCTTGTGAATTTCTAGAGAAAGCTTCTTTCTTGTTTGGTAGATCATGTCACAGATATGCCCACTCACATGTACCTCCTAGGTAGAAAACTGGTCTCCTCATTGTAGTTGATGCAAGGAACTTGTGGGTGGAGATTCTAAACTCTCATTTTCTAGAAAGTCACCCTGTGTGAGACCCTTTGGGGCAAACATTGTTGAGTCAACAATGTTATGTCAACACTTAGTTTGTTGACATACAGCTTGTGATCCTCTCAAATTCATTTTGGCCATTTTGTTTGCAGCCTCTGAGGCCTGAGTTCAATGCCTTCAGAAGAACGTATGGAAAATAGAAACAATGTGACAGAGTTTGTCCTCCTGGGGCTCACACAGGACTCTGAGGGGCAAAAAGTTCTCTTTGTCCCATTCTTACTCATCTATATTGTGACAATAGTGGGCAATCTGCTTATCATGGTGACCATCATGGCCAGTCCGTCACTGGGTTCTCCCATGTACTTTTTCCTGGCTTATTTATCATTTATAGATGCTATCTATTCTACTGTCATTGCTCCCAAGATGATTGTAGACTTGCTCTATGAGAAGAAGACTATTTCCTTCCAGGCTTGCATGACTCAAGTCTTTCTGGATCACTTATTTGCTGGTGCTGAAGTCATTCTTCTGGTGGTGATGGCCTATGACCGATATGTAGCCATCTGTAAACCACTTCATTATCTAATCATCATGAATAGGAGGGTATGTGTTCTTATGCTGGTGGTGGCCTGGACTGGAGGCTTTCTGCACTCGTCGGTTCAATTCTTCTTTATTTATCAGCTCCCATTCTGTGGCCCCAATGTCATTGACAACTTCTTGTGTGATATGTATCCCTTATTGAAACTTGCTTGCACCAATACCTCCCTCATTGGGATTTCTATGATAGCTAATGGAGGAGCCATTTGCACTGTCATCTTCTTCATTCTCCTAGTTTCCTATGCAGTCATATTACGCTCTCTCAAGACTCATGGTTTGGAAGAGAAACGCAAAGCCTTCTACACCTGTGCATCCCATATAACTGTGGTCATTTTATTCTTTGTTCCCTGTATCTTCCTGTATGCAAGGGCTAATTCTACCTTTCCTATTGATAAATTCATGACTGTGGTTTTAACATTCATAACCCCCATGCTGAACCCTTTAATCTATACCCTGAGAAATAAAGAAATAAAAAATGCCATGAGGAAGCTTTGGAGTAAAAATCTGACCTTTGCTGGAGGAAGGTTGTACTGCTCGTGCAGAACATGATATTCATTCTTTCACAGAATCAAGGACTCCTTTCACTATCAGTGATTACATTTTAAAAATCATCTCCTTTGCATTATTTAGCCTATTTATTCTGAAACAGGTCTATAAATTAATCTTTATCTAAATGGGGTATGTTATATCCCTTAGAGAGCAAGAGAATTGTGTCAATTTAATCCCTGATATATGTAATCAAACTGTGTTAAGATTCTTTAGTGGGAAACAATTTTTGGTTTTATTTCAAGTTCTTGTTTGTGGGGTATGGCACCTCCATGGTATGTAAAAATATTATCTAGTAGAAAATTAAAAATTAAAAATTCATCTTGTTAAAAAATAAAACCTAACAGCTTCACCTAACAGCAAAAATAAATATCCTGGTCAAATTAATTAATTTCACAGCACATGTTCACAGCTGAGGATAGACCCATAAGTAGTGAACTTTGTTAGGTTTATACTGTGGTGGTAGCATATGGTTGATTTTGTATATTCTAATTAAGTTTTGGACAGAAAAATTAAATTGTTCAACCCATTCTGTACATCAAGATCAAATGGCTTCTTCCAGTAGTTACAATATATGTATAAGTGACTCGACTCATATTACGATAGAGCCTCAAATGTTGCCTACATTAAATTATACTCTCTGGGTACCTTTTTAAAAAATTGGCAATAAATGTAAAACATTTTGGGACTAGATTGTTTTGTTTACATATGAATGACTTTCTGATTCTCTGTAAACTTTGTGTTCTTGACTTAAGTGGTAAATCAAAGGTGTCTTCTCTGTTTACAATTGCTCTGTAGAAGTTTTGGAGGTCTATTACTGTAATACAAAGACCATTTTTTAAGGTTCTGGCATTACGCATTACCTTGTTGAGAAGTCAACTCACAACACAGATTGGATATGATATTGGTATTGTTTTTGCCCTCATCCTTCTTTCAGTTTGTAATTCGATCTGGTTAGTGTACTTAGCAATATTAACCCTCCCATTTCTTTTATATGTATTGAATAAATGCCAGCCATGAAGGTTCATTTATTATTCAATGAAGTAAATAAAAATTAATCTAGATCTCTTCTTCAGAAAGAAATTCAACACAGTGGATTAAATAGGAAAAATTTATCAGAACTGTAGGAGATGACACCGGGGTCCTGGCATGAACTAAGTTGGGATCAAGGTCTCACCACCTCTGCTGTGGTGCAGAGGTGCAGAAACCGGACTCAGGATGAATGTTCTGTGCATATGCTTCTCAAAGTCCTTCCCTGTCCTGATTTGATAAATATAACTTTCAAAAAAATTTAAAGTTTTGCTTCTTACATTTATATCTCTAACCTATATAGGATATAAATTTTCAGGTATGGTGCGAGGTGGGAATATACTTTCCTTTTTATAGTAGATTAACTTCTTCCAGCACATTTATTGAATAACCATTGCATTTCCCACTACCCTGCAACACCTCCACTTTCATATAGAAAATATCTATATATCTATTCTTCTATTTCTTAGCTTTCCAAAGTGTTCAATTTGTTGATCCATGAACAATAATACAGTGTCTAAATTACTGCAATGTTTCACATAGTATCGAAGTCTAAAAGATCGCCCCCAAATACCAGCAATCACTTTATCATTTCGGATGGTTTTGGTGGGTCAGAAATTTGGGAGTGGTTCACAGCGGTATTTCTGGGTCAGGGCCTCTCATGAGGTTGCAGGCAGAAATTGGCTGAGCCTGAGGTCATTCTGAAAAGCTTCTTCACTTACATGCCTTGTACTAGGCTTGCAAGTCTTGAACAGTGAGGGCGGGAATAACTCGTACTCCTTGAGATCATAAGGGTGGGGCCCTAATCTGATGCAACTGGTATCCTAATAAGGAGAGGAAGGGACATTGGAGTTCTCTCTCTCTCTCGTGTGCACAGAAGAAAGGCCATGTGAGGACAGTGTGAGAAGGTGGCCCATCTGCAAGCCCGGAAAAGAGGCCTCACCGGAAGCCAACCGTGTTGCCACCTTGATATCGGACTTCCAGCCTCCAGAACTGTGGGAATATCAAGGTCTGTTTAAGCCTCCCAGTCTGCAGGATTTTGCTATGACAGCCCAAGCAGACTAATATGATGATGGCGGTGGTGATGATGATGATGATGATGATGATAAATAATCTAGATTTGGTGAATAAAGTCCTGAACTGAATCACCAAAATTCAGTTCAGGAAGATAATAGCTTCTCATCGAATCTTGAGATGAGAATAATTTCCTAAGCCAGAACTTCTTGAATGAAGGAATCATCACATATCCTTGAATAAATACCCTGTGATATCACCAGAGATAGGGGGTGTATATCTTCATCCTAACCTTTCTCTAAGGCATCTGACATCATTTGGCAGGGTAACTATGCTCTGAAAAGAGAGAAATAAACGTTTCTGGAGATGCCATAAATATGTTGCAAACTAATGCTCATTCCTGGGTGGCAGAATGCCACTGTGGGCCAGTGGTCAGAAAGCAGACCGAAGGCGAAAGAATATTGGCCCAAAGAGATCACAGTGGGCCAGTTCTGCGGAGAAAGTTAGACTACTTATATTCTAAGGAATACATTTCCATTTTGGGTCCCTGATCTCTGGTGTTTAGTTTCATGGAATGATAGGCTGAGTAGAAGTATTTAGAACTAATCTTCCTTTTCAAAACAGTAAGTAAAAAAAATTACCATATCCTTGGGCTACCAAAGAGATTTGATTTATTCAGGGAGTGAGTCTTACCACATTCCCACTGAATTTACTAGTTCGGCTTGGAAAAAAATGGAGAGACAGGGTAACTGTGTGGAAAATGGAATCTTAAAATAAATCTGAAATAAATTAGGCAAGCAAAACAATGTCTTTTGTTTGAATTATCCTTTAGCAAGTGAAAATATCAGCTATTCCATGCGGGAAAAAGATAAGTAGGTTGGGATATAAGAAACCTAAATTTGTACCCTTAATTTGTCACCATCAGACTTAAATTTTTTCCTCATCACCATCTGAATGTGTAATTTCAGGAATGTTTCTTTCCTTCCCTGGGCCTCAGTTTCTTCATATGAAAAATAAAAAGAATGAATTAGATACTCTTCAATAATTCATTCAATTCCCAATGTCTATGATTAATGATTGATTAACCAAATTCTGGCCTCCATGTACTTGACTTTTTGGGAAACTCCCATAGTAGACTATCAAACCCAAGACTAGTATTCTTCTTACAGTCAAAAATGGTACAACACTTTTTGGGACTTTTGATTTTGGAGAGCTCGTAAATCAGGCAGATAACGCTGTGGAACTGAAATAGCAGAAACTGACTTTTGGTTCTACTGCTTACTAGTTACACCATCCTGGAAAAATGAAAGAAATTATTCTAAATGTTAGGTTTTCCATCTATAAGTTCGGAGTAATGTACTCATCTTCTAGGGTTATTTTGAAATTAAATATGAGAGAGGATTGTAAACAGTAAATGCTTGATGTATGATACTACCTTTTAATAGCAAATTTAGGTCAAATTAGAAATGGACAGAGACCATAATATGTTATTAACTGACCAGACAAAATATATAAGTAATGATAATTCTAAATTCTCCAAAGAGAGGAGATGGACAATTCTCAGAGGAAGAAGTTGACGTATTTCAAATTCTCAAGTGTGTTTTGAATCTATTTGTTAAGGTCTCCACAACCTAGGATGAGAAACAGTCTCTTCTTAAAGCCTTTGTTGAAAGATGAATATTAAAGAAGATTCATGCTAAGTACCTTGGTAAGATTTTACATGGGAGGTAATGTGGGGCCAAGGTCAAGATCAAGACTTGAGGCCAGACAGACTTGAATTATATCTTTAGGTCTGTCCCTCACTAACTATATATCCTGAAACACAAGGTTTTCCTTCTCCATGTCTCAATTTTCCTATCTGTAAAATAGAAGGAAGAACCTTTCAACTACATATCGCTCTTTCTAAAAAATATTCAGTGAGGTATTTTACATTTTTTTTTGCATAATGTATGGCATATGTGAAACAGTCAATACTAATTTTTGATCATTACTTGTAATAATAATGGTTAACTTTCACGCAGAACTTTATAATTACCAAATAATTCACACTCTTAAGAGGAAAGTAAGCTTAATTCTTTAGTCCTTAATTATCTCAGAACTGTAATATTTCTGCCACCACAAAAATAAAAAAGGAGGTGAGAAAGAGCTATTGGAACATTCAAAATGGTACTAAAATTTATTTAAAAAGTCTTTTCTAAAAGTAGAGTAACATATAATCATGCTAAAAAAATATAAAATACAGAGAGGTGAAAAATGAAAAAAATGTTAGTTTCAGCATTACAAAAAACCTATAAAATAATACTGTTTTTGCTTTGTTTACTTTCTGTATTTTTCATGCATAATTTTTCATAGTTATCCCTATACTTTTCCAGCACAAGCATAACATTTAACAATATAGTAACTGAGACTTTTTCTATGAATTAAAAGATTTTGGAGAAATGTTTCTTTAATTTCTGAAAGCAAAAAGGGGTGCCTTATTTAAATGCACTGAAATGACTTTTAGCTTTTATTAATTGATTGTGTAGCAGACCTTTCCTTTCTTGACTCGTATGTAGCTTGGCTCTTAATGAGGGAGAACACTGCTGGGAGGGACACCCTTGGTTGTTTCCTATGTGTTATTATACAGGAGAGGCTAGTGAAAACATCATGGCTATTGGTTGAAGATGTCGTTTCTGGTATCACATTTGAAAGCAATCAAAGCAAAGGCTTTCTCTCTGAGAGTTGAGATGATCGTATTTGATAAAGTGTAGCAGATAACTGGAGCCTCACTGCTTCCAAATTTTTAATCTCTCTCTTTTTTAAATGTTTATTTATTTATTTTGAGGTGGGGGAGTGGCAGAGAGGGAGGGAGAGCAAGAATCCTGAGCAGACTCCGCACTGTCAGTGCAGAGCCCCATGTGGGGCTTGAACCCACAGTGAGATCATGACCTGAGCTGAATTCAAGATTCAGATGCTTAACTGACTGAGCCACCCAGGCACCCCTTTAATCTCTTTATGCAAGAAATAGTCCCTTGCTTCCTGAAGTGATGGGAAACTGAGGTGGTTCTTTCAAGAGTAAGCATTTGGAATTCTATTCCCTACTTTAAGTATTCACTTAATCTTCAGAGCAAAATGTTAAAGCGCCTAACTCAGTGTACTAGTCACGAGGTGTGATCCAATGCTCCATCTTCCTGGGCATTCACACTTGGTTATGGGGCACGTCACACACTTTGAAGTGCGTATCTCTGATACTTTTAACATTTTCCCTCTTTTTCCTTAGAATATTGACTGTCCATATCATAGATGAGGAGTTCTTTCAGAGAAGGCCCCTGTCTGCATCTCTCTTTGTAGCCCCTTCCAGCCCCTTTGCACATATTAGGGGCTGGATATATATATAGTTACTGAATTAACATGTAAATCAGTGAAAGTTTGGACAGTAAACCAATGAATTAATGGATGAATGAATGAATCATGGGTTCTGAGAAATAAGGGACTGATTTTCATAAAACTAAAAAATGGATTTGATCTAGTTGTGACAATACCACAACTATATCTTATTTGATAGCTTCTCTATTAATTCTCTACAATTTTTAGATGATATAATTACAAAGGTAAGCCAAAGACCCAAACAACCATGTTTGCAAAAGATAAAACATTGGAGTTTTTAAAGACTGGATTCTCTGTCTTTGGCTCACACAGACTTAAACAGAAAAAAATTGCTTCCTTTTCTCATCTATAGTGATAACACCTGTTAATAGGCCTATCTTTTTCTTTTTTTTTTTTTTTAATGTTTATTGATTTCTGAGAGAGAGAGAGAGCGCCAGCAGGGGAGATGCGGGGGCGAGGGGGGGGGGAGACACAGAATCCGAAGTAGGCTCCAGGCTCTGAGCTGTCAGCACAGAGCCGGACGTGGGGCTTGAACCCACAAGCTGTGAGATCATGACTTGAGCCGAAGTCTGACGCTCAACCGACTGAGCCACCCAGGTGCCCCTAGGCCTTTATTTTTCAATCTGGGGGCTGAAAAAAAGGAGCCTGGTTAGGCTCCTACAGTATAGGCATCCTAGTTTTCATATTTTCACCTGCAGCATTGATGCACATTCCTTGGCCTTCTTGGTAGCTATGCCTCTACTACATTATTCTCACTAGTCCTTTTTCAGAAGGCACTGAAGCAGTGCTTTCTGGGATTTTAAGGGGAGAAATATTTGCTTGAGTATACACCATTACAGGTTAAAATATCACTCTAGGGAAATGAAATCTGGAGACATGAAAAAGGAATGGAGAGTAGTGGATAGATAGAGATCTTTTTTATTTTGTGGGGCAGGGAGGATGCTGAGCAAAAAGGTAGGAAAAATGAATTTGAAGGGGAGAGTATCAGTGAATAACACTTGCAAGAAATCTATTTCTGTTGAAATATTATTTTTGACATTCATTTTAAAACTATAATCATGTGTAACAAACACTGTCTTTATCCGCTGAAGGCCAAGACTAACTAATAAATCTACTGTGGAGTGCATGTGTGAAATAGCTTACAAGCAATCACTTTGGTAAAGAAGAGAAAAGGACTCGTGCTAGGTGGTTAAAAACCATACAGATAAATGACTGACAACCACTCTTATTCTTTTTGAGTAATTCATTGCTTTAGGTGTTATAGATATGGCCTCATAGAAAGAACACTATAATATTAATAGTTGTAGTCCAGCATCATCCTTTGTATCTCCTTTATGCCAGTTACTGGGATAGTAGCTGTTCTGCTCTCACAGATATCCTTTGAGCCAAGTGTGTTCATTTTACAGTAAATAGTGAAGAGTTTCAGGGGTTAAATGCATTTTATGGAATTACCTTTGCTTGTTTATTTCAGCGTCACAACCCTTTGACTTACATTGAACAGCTTCCTTGCCCTTTCTACATCTTAAATATTTCATCTGTTAAATGAGGATGATAGCAGTGTCTGACTTCATTGTTGAATTAATGATTAAATGTGTCTGGTACTTGATAAACAGTCAGGAAATCATTGACTGTGTTAGTAGTGGCTTCTAGACATGAAATTGTCTCAGTAAATGACAACACTGTCTTTAGATGTTGTTGTCCAAAAATTTTTGGAGTAATTTTTACTCTTTTCTCTCTTTACGTCTATGTTAAGGCCATCCACAAATTCTATTGTATCTACCTTCATAATATATTCACCTCTACTATTACCATACTGGTCCAAACCATCATTGCTTTTTAGCTGGATGGTTGTAATAACCTCCCAACAAGTCTTCTCTTGTTCTTCTCTGACCCATTCTGAGTCAGAATAATCCTCTTACAATGATCTGCAAGGCCATACAAGATCTGTCATCAGCCAGTCTTCATTCCTATCCTGTTACACTACCTCCTTTGATCAACAGTATCAACCATGCTCCCTCCTCAGGGACTTTTCACTTGCTGGTCTCTCTATATGGAAACTTCTCTCCTTGAGTATCATTGCAGGTCCTTCCCCATTCGTTCAAGTTTGGCTTATGCAATCCCTTCCGAAAGAAGCCTTCTCTGACTGCCTTGGAGAAAATCATATACAGGGACCATGTATCATTTACCCTGCTTTATTTTTCTCATAGCAATTATTGTAACTTGACATAATGTATAGTTCTTTTTTTTATTTGCTATTTTCTCTCTCTACTTACTAGAATATAAGCTTCACGAAACAGGAAATTTTATCTTTTATTTTTACTGTTAAAGCTTCACTTCCGAGAGTGTTAGTATTTTGAAACGAACTTATACATGAATGATTCAATAGACCATAAAATTATATTTCATTGTGTAATCCTTCCCCTATACACACACACACACACACACACACACACACACACACCAGGGCCAAATTGATGTAATTTGTTCTGCAGCTTGGTTTCGTTGTGGTTGATAAGGGTACTTACAATAGCAAAGTCTGGGTGGGAATAGAATTAGGAGGTTAATAAAAAATAATTTAATAACGTATTTTGATTCCATTTGTCTTCAAAGCAAGTTTTTTAAAAAAATTAGTGCTTATTTATTTTTGAGAGAGACAGAGAGAGAGAGAGAGAGAGAGAGAGAGAGAGAGACTGTGAGTGGGGGAGGGGCAGAGAGAGAAGGAGACAGAATCTGAAGCAGGCTCTAGGCTCTGAGCTGTCAGCACACGGGGCCCAAACTCACTAACTGTGAGATCACGACCTGAGCTGAAGTCAGACGCTTAACTGACTGACTGAGCCACCCAGGTGCCCCTCTTCAAAGCAAGTTTTAAAGAAGACTTTTACAAATTGATTAAATAGGAGATCCTCAAACAAAATAAAACAGAAAAACCCATGGGGAAATAACACAGAGGTTAAGAATATCTGGATTTTTATGAGTCTTTTAGCTTATCGCTCCTAAATATAATGGTCCCTATTCTCAGATCAAAAAGCAAGAGAATTTTTTAGAAAGTGAAACCATGACTCTTACACAAAATGAACACATGAAAAAGATTTTATTTAATCATTAATTTATGAGAGAACTGGTAAGATTATAATCACCCAAAAGAAGAATCCAAATATTACCCTTACATTATTCAATCAGGGATGTGTAATTCATCTACAAATAAATGCAGAACTGACTTTATTTATAATGGCCAGGGAAGTCAATCAACCTTTCACCAAACAACATTTGCATTTCTATGGGCCAGAGTTATTAGCATTATTATCAGTTTTATAAATGTTATGAGTTATAAAATAGCTCAAGGCAGTAAAAGGCATAAATCCTATATAATCCCAAAGAGAGTGCTGCAGATAACACAAACTTTCACTGAAGATGCCCAATAATCTTTATGCTACATTTCTGCCTTATACAATATATGTATATATTTTGTCTTTCCAGGGGAATTCTACCAAACATTTATTTATTTATTTATTTATTTATTTATTTATTTATTTATTTATAAAAATGAAATTTATTGTTAAATTGGTTTCCATACAACACCCAGTGCTCATTCCAACATGTGCTCTCCTCAATACCTATCACCTACCCTCCCTTCCTCCCACCCCCCATCAACCCTCAGTTTGTTCTGACAAAAGTTAATTTAATTTAGCAGCTATACATGAAAAGAAGTACAGATCTTATAAATAAAATAAATTCATATAAAGGGAAAATGATTTTCTCATTTATTTTTATTTTTTTTTACAAAGGAAAGAGCACAAATTTCCGGCATCCATTGGAGTCCTGAGATAGCATACTTAAAATGAGAGATTAAAAATAGTTTAATTATGTTTATTTATCAAGATATAGGTAGGGTTAAGGGAAACCAATAAGGGATGAAAAAGCCATTACCACAATTAGACTTGAGAGAGCAAGGGCAGGGGGCAGGGGGAGTGATCACAGGAACCCAGAGGGTCCATTCCAAAGAGTTCTGCTTCAGTGAGTCAACCACTGTCAATCGAACAATGCATACCCTGACATCCTTTTCTTCTCACCTGCTTTACATTCAGCTGTTACCACCTATAGGTCAGAAGGTAAGAGACCTGGTTGAAAGAGACCAGGGAAAGCAGCTGCCCAGGGTGGGCACATTGAGAGTGGATCTGAAGGGGTGGAAAGACTACATCTAGTTTGCATTCCCACCATGTACTGCATTATTTTTTCCTTAGTAAGGTAGTAAACACTTTCATTTTTTGGAGTTAACTGGAAAAAAAGAAAACACAGAAGAAATAAGTAAAGAGTCTCCCAACTTATTTATTCATTTCATATTTATTGGACACCACAATAAGCCCGACACTGAACCAAGTGAACAAATAAAGGGGTGAACAAGCAGGCAGGTTTACTCCTCTGCCACTTATTTAAAGGGTTTTTAAATGCAAAAGAAGGTGAATTAGACTTAATCTTGCATCAACCATGTGTGGAACCAAACCAACAGTTGTACAGCTTTTTAAAAATATTTAATGAGTTTTTTAACATTTCTTACTGGCTGAGAAAGCAATCAGGCTTATTATATGGTGACCTTCGTGTGCCTGGATGTCCTCTAGCAAAGACCCAGTGACCAGTTTTTCAGGTGTGGAACAAGGATTTTTGCATCCTTGTAAGAGGTTGAATTCACTTCAAAAATTTGCTCTTTTTATAAAATAGAAAAAGCAAGTTTCTTTTCTCTGGCACACCATGAAAAAATAGCTTATGCTATTAAAATGCTTTGGACTTACCTAAAAACCCCACATATAGAGTTCTCATCACCTTGTCTTTGAAAATACTGTCTTTACAGGTTAATTCTCCACTCTTGAATTCATCATCAGCTTTGAAATGAAAGAAGACAGGATGAATGTGACCGAATTCATTCTAATAGGACTTACCCAGAATCCTCAGATGCAGAGAATTCTATTTTTGGTGTTACTTATCATCTACATTGTCACTGTCACAGGCAACCTGCTCATTGTGGTCACTATAATCTGCAGCCAGACTTTGGACTCCCCAATGTATTTCTTCCTGGCATTCTTGTCTTTGATAGACGCATGTTATTCCTCCTCCATAGTCCCTAAAATGTTAGCTGATCTGCTCTCTGATTCAAAATCTGTTTCTTTCAGTGGCTGCATGACACAGCTCTTTGTAGAACATTTCTTAGGAGCTTCAGAGATTGTCCTCCTTGTGGTCATGGCCTATGACCGCTATGTGGCCATCTGTAGACCCCTGCACTACGTGACCATCATGAACCACCACACATGTCGCCTCTTTGTGGGGGTGTGTTGGGCAGTGGGTTTTCTCCACTCCATTGGACAGATTCTAGTTACTTTCTGGCTCCCATTCTGTGGTCCCAACGTCATGGATCACTTCATGTGTGACATTTTCCCCCTGTTACAACTTGCCTGTACTGACACTTTCCTTGTCGGCCTCTTGGTTGTTGCCAATGGTGGAGTAATTTCTGTGATCACCTTTGTGATGTTATTGGTATCCTATGTGGTCATCCTGTGCTCCCTGAAGACTCACAGCTCTGCAGGGAGGAAAAAGGCCCTCTCTACCTGTGGCTCCCACATCACAGTTGTTGTTTTGTTCTTCGTGCCCTGTATTTTTATGTATCTGAGACCAGTAGCTACTTTTCCCATGGATAAAGTCCTAACACTATTCTTTACTCTTATTACTCCCATGTTAAACCCTGTCATCTACACAGTAAGGAATACAGAAGTAAAAAATGCCATTAGAATGTTATTAAACAGCAATGCAATTTCAGAAAATAAATGACCCACTACAAAGATGTTATTTCTTTCATGATCTTTTACATTTTTATATTTTATTACTTTTAAGACCTCATATCTCTCATGTGGCACAACACCTCTGCAAGCAGGTATTATTATGATTATTCCTATTTTACAGATGAAGGAAAATGAAGTTCAAAAACATTAAATAGCCAGCCCAATGTCAGACAGAGCTAGTATGCAGCTCTGCCTTTTTCTAAATCCAAATTTGATGCTCTTTCAACCATTTCAAAGAGTATCAGAAAAAAGGCAGCATTTCATCAGAACTTCTCTTGTTTTGTAACAGACTTAAAAATGTTCCTTTCTGGAAACAACCAACAAAACTAAAAGGCAACCAACGGAATGGGAAAAGATATTTGCAAATGACATATCGGACAAAGGGCTAGTATCTAAAATCTATAAAGAGCTCACCAAACTCCACACCCGAAAAACAAATAACCCAGTGAAGAAATGGGCAGAAAACATGAATAGACACTTCTCTAAAGAAGACATCCAGATGGCCAACAGGCACATGAAAAGATGTTCAGCGTCGCTCCTTATCAGGGAAATACAAATCAAAACCACACTCAGGTATCACCTCACGCCAGTCAGAGTGGCCAAAATGAACAAATCAGGAGACTATAGATGCTGGAGAGGATGTGGAGAAACAGGAACCCTCTTGCACTATTGGTGGGAATGCAAATTGGTGCAGCCGCTCTGGAAAGCAGTGTGGAGGTTCCTCAGAAAATTAAAAATAGACCTACCCTATGACCCAGCAATAGCACTGCTAGGAATTTATCCAAGGGATACAGGAGTACTGATGCATAGGGGCACTTGTACCCCAATGTTCATAGCAGCACTCTCAACAATAGCCAAATTATGGAAAGAGCCTAAATGTCCATCAACTGATGAATGGATAAAGAAATTGTGGTATATATACACAATGGAATACTATGTGGCAATGAGAAAAAGTGAAATATGGCCTTTTGTAGCAACGTGGATGGAACTGGAGAGTGTGATGCTAAGTGAAATAAGCCATACAGAGAAAGACAGATACCATATGTTTTCACTCTTATGTGGATCCTGAGAAACTTAACAGGAACCCATGGGGGAGGGGAAGGAAAAAAAAAAAGAGGTTAGAGTGGGAGAGAGCCAAAGCATAAGAGACTGTTAAAAACTGAGAACAAACTGAGGGTTGATGGGGGGTGGGAGGGAGGGGAGGGTGGGTGATGGGTATTGAGGAGGGCACGTTTTGGGATGAGCACTGGGTGTTGTATGGAAACCAATTTGTCAATAAACTTCATAAAAAAAAAAAACTGAGTACAAACTGAGGGTTGATGGGGGTGGGAGGGAGGGGAGGGTGGGTGATGGGTATTGAGGAGGGCACCTTTTGGGATGAGCACTGGGTGTTGTATGGAAACCAATTTGTCAATAAATTTCATATATAAAAAAAAATAAAATTATGGTATTGAAAAAAAAATGTTCTTTTCTAATTACAGAGCTGTGTAATGGCTTGTGTATATAAGCAGTTGGTACTCAGCTGAATTGCCTACTGGCCTAGGACAGTATGGAATGCAATTTAGAAAGGAGGTATTTGCCAATACCCTCTTGGCACACACTTGCTATATCTAATGTTTAAAATTATCCTGGGTTTCTTGTTCTGTTGGGTAAAAGTTGTCAGGGATTATAAAAATTAATTGTATTTAGACTGATGTGAAGATTTTAAAGTGTCTTCCCATGGTCACAACTTACAAAGTTTTTATTTTACAGAAAAATGTTTTTATTTTACAGAAAAATGTTTTTATTTTACAGAAAAAAGTAGAAAATCAGAAAGGTTAAATAACTAGGTCATAGAACATGTAAGCCAGCCTTGAATGCAAATATTCGTACTCCACATCCTGTGATCTTTTCATGATACAGGGGTCTGGGACTGGTATTTGATTATGGTTTGGTTTATAAAAATAGTTTTTGGTTATATGCCATAGAAAGTGACCCTTGGAGTAATAATTATTAGTAAAATCAAATGTAATTATTTTCCAGAAACATGCAGTAAAATCATTTCACTATTAAAAAGTTGACTTTGCATTTAGTTCCTTGAATCTGGAATCCTCTTTGGAAACTGCTTTAGGAGAGCATTTATAAGAGATACGAAAAAATAGGAATCATTACTCAACAGTTGCCAAAGAAAGTATTTCTCAGCTGAACAGCTTAAGTTGCATGACTTTCTTGTGAATTAATTTTGGCTTTTTTCAAAAATAAAGTCTGTTAAAGAAAATGAAATCTGTGACCAAAATACAAATGTGTATGTATGTCATAGATGTATTTACAGCTTCCTCTCTGACAGAAAGATCCAGCATCCCACCTCACGAGTGCCATATGTTTTATTGGAAAAAAATCAAGGGATTCCATGATGTAACAATATTTAACCAGCATATTATGGTTATGAAAATGCAGAGTAAAAAAACATCAGCTTTAGGACCTGGAGACATGGGTCTTATTTCTCACTGCGCCATTATCTCATTCCATGACCCAGACCAGCTCTCCTTATGTCTACCAGTAGTTTACCTGGGTAATTTAGAAGGTGATTCCAAGTCCGTGGTTCTGCCCATGCCCATATTTTATTACTATGAGTGTTGTTATATTCATGTCTACTTCAGTTAAAAGTAAAATTGGAAGAGTCATGAGACCACAGCTCATCTCCCCCAAGTTTTGCATTTCTGACAAACAACTTAGAAGATGTCCTTCAAGGCTGAAAGGGTCTGTGGACTGGTAAGACAATGTGAGTTCTGCTCCTTTGAGAACACGTTCCTCTCCCCATTGAAATGCATGAAGCCACATGAAATGCATGAAGAACACTTTGGCAGGTACCTGATTTTTGTGAAATTAGTCCCTGAACCCATCAAACATCAGACCGTACCTCAACTAGTTTCTGGTCAACTGTGATATGATCTATATTTAATTTCTTCTGCTTTCATTCTGGTTTATCCTTCTGATTTGAAACGCTGTGTTGCTGTCTCTCTGGGGGTTTCCAACCACTCTGCCTTTGGATTTACATTCTGGAAACACACTTCCCTGGTATAGCTCCAGGAACTTCTCTTTTGAAAAATTACTTTCATGGAAAACCCTCAGTGATTTATATTTAACTCGTTTTTTCGTCTCATGCTATTGTAGGCCTTGGGAAACTAGACTAGACAGTGGTAGGGGTTCTAACGCAGTCTCTCCACTGACCACTGCAGCTAAGTAGAGGCTGGATGACCATTTAATGGGCATTGAGAATGGCATGCAATCTTTCATGACACTGGGCACAATGACCTTGTAAGCACATGCTAATTCTCTGATCTGACTCTGGTTTTCATCCCAGAGTTGAAAGACAAGTTCAAGACATTTTCACAGATGATCCTTCAGCAAAAAAAAAAAAAAAAAAATATATATATATATATATTATGTATATATAATATATATATGTATTATGTATATATAATATATATGTATATATTATGTATATATACATATATATGTATATATAATATATATGTATATATATTATATATATATATTATATATATATATATTATAGCTCTTCAGGTTCAAATCCTGATTCAAACTGTCTTTGGTATGTACCATCACAAATATTACCATGGCACTATAATACTCAAGTGCCTAATCAAACTAGGTTTAGTCATGTTTTCTTGGGTACCTTAAACTGTTTTCCCCCATGACACATGTTGCTCTCAAGGACCCAACCCAGAGTTATGTACAATTACTTTTTCCTCTTACTAAAGAAAACATATCTGAACATGGGTGAGTGTGCTTCTATACAGGAATATTTCTGAATGTAATTGAATAAAAATATCACTTCAAAAATTGATATTTATTTCTTTTAGTACATAACTGTAATATGCCTCGCAGTTGGTGGCAGCATAAAGGTGTCATGACACTTTAGTTGTAAAACAATAATTTAGGGACAAGGGTCCTGGCCCAGAATTTAGAGGCCTGGCTTCTTGTTTCACCTTGGCAAATAGCATTCTTATTTCTTGTCTTATATTTCCTTGTTATAAATACAGATAGATGCCTATTTCTTTTCTATTTCATAGGGATACTATGAGATTAAATTTATATGACTGAAATAAATACATTTTACCATATTTGACTACAATTCAAGAATGGAATTATGTTCATTATTATCATTTTTATCTAATTTCAGAATTGGCATAAGAAAGAACCACTTTGAAGAAGTGTTGGAAACTTTAGCTGATATGAAGTGCCAATATTATAATAGGGTTCATAACTATCACCTCATATACATCTGAAAACAATATTTGAAAATTACCACCATGAATGGCAGACCAATCAAAAAGCAAATATTATGGCTTGAAGGTTTAAAAAATCAGATAGTTATCTGTCTAAATGTTTAATTTTTACAATACCAAATATTCAGACTCTGTATTAAGCTCATTTTTTATCAAGTATACAAATTTATAAATGGTTGACTTAGTTTTCTCCTCTTGTCATGGTATTTTGTATTCATATAGATTCAAGGAAGAAATTAAAAATTAAAGATGAATGCTATAAAACTGATGTTCAGTTAAGTTACGTGCAATAATTGGGTTGTTGGCAAGATCTACGGATGATGGTGACATATCCCTGAGGTCTAATTAACCATAGCTAATAAACTTCACAGAATGTGCCTACAGACAGGGTGGATACTTGTGCTTATGAGACTCAAGAGAAAGGTGCCATTTATAAATCAGCAAAGACACTTAATGTAGCTGGGCTAGTGTGTATTTTCAATCTTACAACTTGACTTATTTCTTGGTGAACTACCAGCTGCCTGAGACCCTGGCCATGGAGCTATGTCAGACAAGTTCATAGGTGAGATTTTTTTCCCCCCCAGAAAATATATAATTATAGAATCTTAGGTTTAAATGGATCTTGTAAATCATAAAATCACCTCTTACCCCCTCCCCTGGTTAATCTGACATTTAAATGTCTTCTGCAGCAGGTCAAACCACAAAAGATGGAATCAACTACAATACTACCAATTTAGAAGTAAAAATATTTTGGGATCTTTTTTTTCTTATTTATTTATTTATATGCATATTTAAATTAGTTAGAATCATGTTATATATTCAAATTTGCATCCAGAATTTCCCCCAACTATTATTACAACATAATAATTTTGCTTTGATATTGTGCAAATGTTTAAAAACATCTCTGTTACAAATGACATATTATTCAGAGAGGTGCACTGTATTTTGCTTATCCATTTCTCTAATGTTGGACATTGTATGCAGTTTTTAGTTTTCCACAGTTCTTAATAATTGTGTTGAACATATTTGTACATAATGGGTTTTCTCTTTTAAAAATATTGTTATTTGGGTTTTATTCCTAGAAGGAATATTGTAGATTCAAAGAATACCGCCCAAATAATTTCTATTTCTTCGTAGCTAGTTATAAATCACTGTTATTAATTACATCTTATTCTTACTTATGTGCACTATTGTCTCTTCTAATCTTCCGGGGAAGTCCACCTCAGAATAAGGGACTACTTGATTTTGCTATGAGGTTGCTACACTTGGTTTTCACATATGAATAAAATTTTCATCTTGGATAAATTAAAAAATTAAACTCTTTATCCATTTACCTTTGGAAGGAAAATAAATGTTTTCCTGCAGGATAAATTTTGCTATATTTATGTTTTCTCCCTTGTTTCATTTGAGAGATTTATGTCCCCACATTTCCTCATTCCATTAATAATGCAAGATCCTGCAAGCAGGAATGATGGGTGATGGATGCTTTGGGGGGATGGGGAGAGAGGGCGCAAGAATGCAGGTAGGAGGAGCATAAAGGAGTGGGGGAGTCTCATGAATGAATGCGCTGCTACTGTTTGGTAATAAAGTGTTGGGGGAGGGGTTACTAAAGGCATTTAAACAGGGACACTTTTTATGACTTTATGTTGACAAACACATTTATATACATAAGAAGCATCCAATAAGTGTTTGTTGAATAAGTGAGCATATAATACACACTTAAAGTAATAGATTTTATATATTTGTGTGTGCATGTTTACATACACACACACACACACACACACACACACATATAACCTATCTTATCTAACAGACTCTGTTCTCCACATGAAATTTTTATTTTTAAAAACTTTTATCTTTTATTATTATTTTTTAAAGTGTTTATTTTTTGGGGCACCTGGGTGGCTCAGTAGGTTAAGCATTGGAC
Organism: Lynx rufus; assembly: GCF_022079265.1. Classification (NCBI taxonomy): domain Eukaryota; kingdom Metazoa; phylum Chordata; class Mammalia; order Carnivora; family Felidae; genus Lynx; species Lynx rufus. The sequence continues at coordinate 100,734,789 of NW_025814897.1, forward strand.
TTCAGCTCATGTCATGATCTCAGGTTCATGAGTTCCAGCCCTGTGTCAGGCTCTGCACTGACAGCTCAGAGCCTGGAGCCTGCTTCAGATCCTGTGTCTCTCTCTCTCTCTCTCTCTCTCTCTCTCTCTCTCTGCTCCTTCCCCACCTGTGTGCTCTCTCTCTCTTTCTTTCAAAAATAAATAAATATAAAAAATGTTTATTTATTTTGAGAAAGAGAGTGCACATGCAAGTCGGGGAGGGGCAGAGGAAGAGGGAGAGAGACAGTCCCAGGGAGGCTCCACACTGAGGGCAGCACCTGGCATGGAGCCCGATCCCATCACCCTGAGATCCTGACCTGAGCTGAAATCAAGTCAGACACTTAACTGACTTACAGTTGTTAAGTTAACTCAGTTGTTACAGTTGTAACTCAGTTGTAGCTGAGTTACAATGTATAAGGTCACAGGCAGAGAGGAGGCCTCAGAAGCGTGGGCCACTGAAATGACTTAGTGAAGTCACTTAGGGTTGGAACCTGGAAAATTCCACTCGTGTTTAAAACCCAGGGTTTCCTCAGTACATTACACATTGGGAGCTGCCCTTTGGGTGTTTATAAGCGGCAGGTGGGAGGTGTATGAAGAGACAGGTGGGAGCATTGTGGAGGAAGTAAGAAGGAATGAAAACAAACGCAGAGGCAAGGAGTGCCCAGAACGTGCGCCACAGTTACAGTGACTGTTTTTGTACCATGAAATTCAGACTACAATCCTTTCATGGATTAATAGGTATCTCTCTTTATCCCTCTGTAGGGAATTCAGGCCCCAGGAGGGTGTTCCTTCTTGAATGGATAGCCTCACACCTCCGAACAATGTGACTGAATTTTTTCTCTTGGGACTCACGCAGAATCCACGCTTGCAGAAAATACTCTTCGTGGTCTTTTTGTTCATTTTTCTATTTACTGTGCTTGCCAATCTGCTCGTTGTCATCACCATCTCCCTCAGCCCCACACTTTCCGCTCCCATGTATTTCTTTCTTACTTACTTGTCTTTTATAGATGCCTCCTACACCTCTGTGACCACCCCCAAAATGATCATCGACCTGCTGTATCAGAGGAGAACCATCTCCTTGGGTGGCTGCCTGACTCAGCTCTTTGTGGAGCACTTCCTGGGAGGATCAGAGATCATCCTCCTTATTGTCATGGCCTATGATCGCTATGTGGCCATCTGCAAGCCCCTGCACTACACAACCATCATGCGACAGGGGCTGTGCCGCCTCCTGCTGGTGGTGGCCTGGCTAGGGGGGATCCTGCATGCCGCTGTGCAGACGCTTTTCATGGTCAGCTTGCCCTTCTGTGGTCCCAACGTCATTGACCACTTCATGTGCGATCTCTTCCCTCTGCTGAAACTTGCCTGCAGCGACACCTACAGGTTGGGAATGGTGGTGGCGGCCAACAGTGGGGCCATGTGCTTGCTCATTTTTTCCATGCTACTCGTCTCGTACATAGCCATTCTGAGGTCCCTGAATTCCCACGGCTCCGAAGGACGACACAAAGCCCTCTCAACATGTGGCTCCCACTTTGCCGTAGTTGTACTTTTTTTTGTGCCTTGCATATTCACCTACATGCGTCCTGTGGTCACCTACCCTGTGGATAAGCTGGTGACTGTGTTCTTTGCGATCCTCACTCCCATGTTAAATCCTATCATTTATACAGTGAGAAACACAGAGGTGAAAAATGCCATGAGGAGTCTGTGGAAGAAGAGAGGCTGTTCATAATGCCAAGGAAGTGATGGTATATATAAATAGGGAAGACTATATCTGTCATAAAGTATGAAAGAGAATCAATAAATTTTGCAGATCGCTGACAGAAAAAAAAGTCCCACATACTAACATTTATTAAACACTCAATAGTGGCTAAGCTCTTTGATAGGTGCTTTTGATAGTTTTAAATGTACTTTACCAAAGCTTCAGTGTTCATAGATTCAAGGTATGCAATGGAAAAGACGACTATAAATCCCAAGTTTGGTTACTATAGAGTATGTTTTTCTCCAGAGTCTTACTGTTACTTTACCAAATTTTTCATACATATGTTACTTGGATGAAATCGTTTTTTCCATAGGACTTTTTCTTTTTTTTTTTTTTTTTTTGCTTCACCTATGGTGAAACAGAAAATAGAAATTCTTAGGTAGATATATGTGGACGGGACAGTTGGGGAGTGAAACTGCTGATGTTTTTTAGCCCTATGAATGTACCAAAGGCAAAAGGGAAGACACCCACAAAAGGAAGGGAATAATTCATAACGTAGTTCTAGTTTAGGGTGGTTTTTTTTTTTTGGCACAAAAAGTAAGCCAGAAATGTTGAAATTACTCTCAGTTTGGTCTCATCTTTAAAAATACCCTTATGACTCATTATTTATTTATTTTTTTAAAATATTTTTTACTATAAAGGAATTTTTTCTTTCTCCTTACCGAAACCTGAGCCATTTGAAACAACAGTAAACATTATTTTATTTAACCTTAGCAAAAGGACATATGATTAGGTTCTAAAGCTTTTGTTGGGGAGGTTGTGATACATACATTTATATTAAATGAACATTTTATTACTTATCAGGCATATTCAGGTCAGGTGATTTATCCGCATACAAAATCGGTAGTTCCAATATTACTGTCCTCATTTTACAGAGAAGCAAATTGGTGACAAGAGAGGTTTACTAATTTACTTGCCTCAGGTCACACGTCTACGAGTTTCAGCTGCAACACTTGAACACGGGTCTTCCAGATCTCAGTCCTACTTTCTTTCAAATAAAACACAGTTGTCTGAAGCATTTATATCTATGGATAAGACATTTTTCTGCAGGTCTTGATGATTCACTTTGTCCTTCAAGAAAGATGGTGTCAAAATTGGTTGTAGCCTTGTCTTACATATAGAGATACGTTTACGCAATAACACTCTTCTGTGCACATGGAATCTGCCGGGTCGTTCTCTTTTACTACACAGCACTTTTGAAACAAAGCTTCTCTGACTATAAGGCTCCAACTTGTGTTACTTCCCACAGAGGTCCCTTTCTCAAGCTCGCTGGTCATCTAGACTTGCATCTTAATTTGACCGTACGGCTAATGCCAGAGCATGGTCTATCTTTTCTCAGGGGTGACTGTGTGTCCTAGTTTATGCCTGGCTGTCTCAAATCATAAGGCATAGAACATTTTCCCACGAAGTCGAGGCCTGGAAGATGATATAACAGCGCTTAACCTATTAAAAGGGATCAAGTTTGCAGTTGCTGGTGGCAATTAAGCACAACAGACTCCAGACCAAATGTGTGATTCAGTTTGACAGTTAGGAGACAAGGGTAAGCCAGGGGTAAGAACAGGGAAAGTATTGAGAAAATGTTTCTACATTGAGACAAAAGGGGAGATTGGAAGAGGGAAGCTACAGCCAACGATTGTGTCTTAGGGCTGTACCACATGAGAAGATTAAAGAGGCACAGATTATAAATTGTCAACAGCAAACTTGACAGGCATTAAGACCTGAAAGGAGAAATGTAAGACGGTCTAACACTGTCTCCTGTTGTCAGGAGACTGTTGAGGGAGGCTTGCTGGTTTGGGAATAATTTCAAGGAATGTTAAGGTAATCCTTTGCAAAGAATCTCATTATCGAGATTCTCTCATGAAGGCCAAGTACCGTCTGATTATTTCTGATACTTAAAACAACAGGAGGGAAAGAAGTATATTTACTCTGAAAAATTAATAAGACACATAATGGTCGTATCTGTTGTACAAGGAGACTTTGGTTTATGTGGACTTCTAATTTGGTGAGACTATCAGGCAATGAGGGGAGTGAGCTAACTCTTGTTGAAGACCAACTGTGATGCACACATTTTGATAGTGCTTTACGTGCTGTAAGTCTCTTTATGCAATACGTTTTATTCGATGGATCTTTACACTATTTATACAAAAAAAAATGCGATTCAATAAGGGTTAAGTGTCAATATCAAGACTTTTAGGCTCTGCCTCCTCTACTCTTTCCACTTCCCACTGTTCCTTGCTGGCATGAAGTGAAATAACCAAAACGCAGAACTACTCATTGGCCACATTGTGAAGATTGTCCTTGAGGCATTTTTCCCCCTTATTTGGGGGTCACTTTCTTCCCTTCAGCCTTCCCCTGAGCCTGGTTTCCCAGGCTACCTGATTCTTCTTGATTCTTGATTCTTGATTCTTCTTGTGTCCGAGAAAAGCCACTTGATGATCTCATGTCCACAGATGTATTTCCTTTCATGGACATCATGAAAAGTGGGATGTAATGGGCTCAGGAAATGAAATTCAAATGGTTGCATTTGAAAGACAGTGAATGAAGTATGGGTGAGAAAGATTATTTGAAAGAAAAACAAGCAATTCAATCGTTGAGGAGACTGATAGTCTGGGCATGAGGGTAGTGTTGTGAAGCACTTAATGTCGTTTCTCTAGGGCTTTTACAATTGCTGTTCCATGTGTGAATATTTATTGCTTGAAAAATGGCTCCAAAGTCAACTCAGTTTAGGAAATTCTTATTTCCTTTATTAAAAAAAATACTATTTAATTCCCACAGTGTGCCAGAGAGTTCTGGGGGCTTGGTATAAGACGTTGACTAACACAAACAGGTTGTGTTTGTGTGGAACTTAAATTACAGTGGGGAGCAGACGGTTAATAAGCAAGTAAACAAATGAATGAAAAATGTAATTGTGTTGGTAATAGGTATGATGAAAAACATTATATTAAGGAGGTGGTGCAGAAGAGAAGAACTGGATATAGATGTGTGTACTTGTTCGTAGCACAACTAGGATTTCAGTCACGCTCACATTTAACCACATTATTTATCTTCACCCCTTTCTTTATGTTTTCATTTTATTATTATTATTTTTTTTTGAGAGGGAGAAAGAACATTCACATATGAGTGGGGAAGGGGCAGAGAGAAACAGAATCTTAACAGGCTCCACACCCAGCATGGAGCCCAACGCGGGGCTCAATCTCATGACCCTGAGATCATGACCTGAGCCAAATTCAAGACTCAGATGCTTACCTGACTGAGCCACCCAGGGCCCCCACCTTTCTTTTTGTAAGTAAACTTTTTCATATGCTTTTGCAAAGGGTAAAATATTCTTCGTTCAGGTAAAAACAATTTCTTGGGGAATAAAAATATCTTACTGTTTTTATATATAAAGCACAGATATACATAAGGTACATACATGGATAATATATCTGTGGTGTTAAAATTTTAGTGAGGGTAATTAGAATGTCTACAACGGTGACTTAGGAGGGCAGTAATGAAAAATAAAAGGATTGAGAAGCTTCCCCTAACCTACATATCAAAGTGGTTAGGTAAGAACATGAAGTGATTCTAAGATGTTAGTAAAAATAATCCAAGTGCAGAAGATGGCCCATCACCTTTGTGAGTCATATTCAATAAAACTGAGAGACTCTTCCTTTTCTGGAGACTTCCTCAGGAGACTGTTGTATTCTGTGTACTATGTTGTAAATGTAGCATATTGATATTTTTCACTATTGAAGGTGGAAAAAGAATGAAGGCTATCATTCCAAATATTTCTAAATTGAAAACATGTTATTTGAGAGTACTATTGTTATGGAGTGAGAAAGAATTGAGTCCTTCTTTTTTTCTGGCTGAGGTACGTTGTTTAAAATCCTTAATAATGGCAACTGTTCTGCAGTTAGGTGTGACAATTTTAATAATAGTCTTAAAGGATGAAGGGGACACCAGACTAAGTAGTGGAAAAACTTGGTTCCAGGATTTGCTAGGTGTGTTGGCTTTTCTTCGTCTAGGTTATTAGGCAGATGGATGGTTGTGTGACCATTCTGTTACTGAAGTACTGAAGAAGAGAGGTTACATTGGGAGCAGATAATTGAATGGTTAATACCAGGATCTGGGGTTGTGTTTGTGGAGCATCAACCTGGCCTGTCTCCAGTGAAGTTCTGCCCCGGAGAAAAACAGATCCTTGTAGGGGCGGATAGGAATTCACTGGTACGGTGATTAGTTCCCCAGTCAGTAGAGACACAGCCTCAAGGGGATGCTGTGGAATGATACAAGTCTGCACACTTGGAAATTCTGTGCCATTGGAAAATGGCACTCTGCCCTCTTAGCTCAAGACTATTACCCGAAGGAGAACATCTTATTAATAGTGTTTCTTCTAAGATGTGGATTGGAAACTCTTTACAAATTAAGCTCAAAATACAGCCAAGTTCCATGAATGATTTTGTAAATAGCTTAGCTGTCTTTTTTTTTTTTTTTTGGCAACCTTTCTTATTTAGATGAAATTTGAGTTTCTCTGTCATCTACAAGGGTTGTTTCCTATTTAAATTCTTGGACACTTAGAGCATCTGTTGTAAATATTTCGTCTAAAATCATGAGAAACTCTGGTCCTATAGAAATAGCTCCCCATGAAATGATTAGACAATGTGTCTGCAGTGCGTGTCCTGATTTACTTGCCTGTATGCTTTGATCTGCTCAATGGAAACTCTAATAGGTCATGATTTGTAGCTATTTTGTAGATGAAAGTTCATGTAAGTACATCCTGGATGGGGTCAGAACTTTGGTTACCCTGCCGTTATCCTGGAAAATTTACATGTACAATCTTTGCCTTCTACCTTCTGGAACCATCGGGTAACTGGCTTTTGGAGGTCACAAGGATGACATCAGGTCGAGCACTGAAGGTGACTTCAACAAGTTACTTGAGTATTAAACATGTTCTTCTTAATTTGAACTACTTTGAAATTGTTGAACTAATTGAATCACTTTATACACATATACAATAATACTTAAAATGTGTCTGTAGTTCAACGGTTTTGTCTCTACACGCAAATTTGTGGCTTCAGAATGGAGAGCCTTAACCTATCAACACTTTTGATGGGATTTGCTTTAATCTCTTTTAGCAAATTATCAAAATGTAAGTGTCTCCTAATCCAAGTCATGAGATTAGTAACTATGAGAGTGTATTTATGTTTTAGGGATGTGCTCTTAGGAAGGGGAGGAACAGGAATAGCTGGTAAGTCTAGGATGGTTTTAGAGAGATTTTTATGTTTCCTTTTTTTCATGCAACTCTGTGTGTGTGTGTGTGTGCACATGAATACACATATATATGCATATATTACACATGTTTCTGCTTTCTTCTTGTGCCAACTGCTTTTAGCCTTGATTTTCCAATAACCTTTGAGAACGAATTTACATAGTGCTTTATTCCCGATTTAGTTTAATGATACTTCAAATGTTTGGTTTCATTTTTTTCCAATGTTTATTTTTGAGAGAGAGAGAGAGAGAGAGCACGCACCAGTGGGGGAAGGGCAGAGAGAGAGGGAGACACAGAATCTAAAGAAGGCTCCAGGCTGTGAGCTGTCAGCACAGAGCTCGACGCGGGGCTTGAACCATGAGACGATGACCTGAGCCGAAGTTGGATGCTTAACCTACTGAGCCACCCAGGCGCCCTGTTTGGCTTTCAGTTTTCATGTAAAGATGAATTAGATTTAAAAAATATATTTATATAAAACATATATTTATATAAGCACATACACATTTATATGTGAGCAGCTCTGTCCACTGCAGGGTGTTAGTGTTGGTGCTGAAGGTGATGCTGATATGATTTGCTCGGGGATGGGGTCGTGAAATCAAGAAAGGTTCTTCAGGGATTCAGCCCCCTCCCACTGGAAACATCCCTAGAGAACATTAAGTTTTGTATCTACAATGGTATAGTAATTTCCAACCCATAGAGGTGCTATTGTAGATAATTCCTTCTCCACTCATCTCGCAAGGAAAGCAAAATGAATTAGGAAGACTTGCTGACAAAAATAATCCTTTTAAAGCTCTTAATTAGAGACATTCTACTGATGATGCATATGTTCTGGGTACAGATATTCTGAGAAATACGGGGCTATTGATTGCTCGTTAAAAAGGACAACTCAGGGACATCCATAAACGCATTTCTTGTGGTCCAGGATTTTACTGAAGAAATTATTCGGCTCCATAAGACATTCACACACTTAGAAACATGAATCAGCCATAACTTGGATTCAATACAGGTTCTATCATTTATTAAGTGTATAGCCTTACACAAGTTAATTATTCTGCTTTTTCTCAGCCATGAAATTTGTCTAAACAGAGCCAGATGTGAGAATTAAATGAGAAAACATGTATTACGTACTGGCAAAATATGTGGTATGCAGCACATGCTAAATTATTACTATTATTTTGATATTTTGTGTATAGACTATATATCTCTACATCGATATCACAGTGCATATAGGGGAGCCTGGGTGGCTCAGTCAGCTGAGCATCTGACTTCAGCTCAGGTCATGATCTCGCGGTTTGTGAGTTCGAGCCCTGCATCTGGCTCTGTGCTGACAGCTCAGAGCCTGGAGCCTGCTTCGGATTCTGTGTCTCCCTCTCTGCCCCTCGCCTCCTCATGCTCTGTCTCTCCCTCTCTCTCAAAAATAAATAAACATTAAAAAAAATTAAAAAAAATACATAGTAAATTTACTTTAGCTTCATCTGGAGACCAATAATATATGTATTGTTTAGGTCATTGATGAAATTTGATGAATGAATGATTAAATGTGAATTAAAGTAATGTATGATTTTTTACCTTATCATTTGGTTAATATAATCAAGATTGATAATATTCAGTGTGAGTGAAACGGTGGGAAAAACTACTCTTTCATACACTGTTGATGAGAACGAAAGATACTTCAGGATTTTGAGAGAACAGTTACAGAAGCAATCAAAATTCAACATATGCATAGTTTTTGATCCAGTGATGGCATTACTAGGAATTTCTCCAACCAGGAAGTATTCAACCAGGAAACATTCAAACCAGAAAGCAAAAATGTCAGTAAAGTGACGTCCAGTGCATCATTGTGTATAGGACAGAATACTAGAAATAGCATAAATGTCAAACAAAAACAAATTGGTTATATGAATTATAGTACAACCATAAAATAGAATCACATGCAGAAGTTAAGATGTAGGAAAATTCATAACTGTTGACAAATAATGCCCAAACAGTTAAATTAAAATTTCAAGAATATTATTATATTTTATATACTTTTATATAGAGCAAAACCCATAAATGTGCACATAGAATATTCCTGCATACAAATGCACATCTGAAAAGAGTGAACTACACTATCAATAAAGGGTCCAGTAGGGCTTATGCTTGGGAGTGGTCCTTTGACTTTCAGCTTTCTATCACTCTACCTCTCCATACGAAATATTTTCTTTCCAAGGGCTATATCTTACTTTTGCAATCTATAAAACTTAAACTGAGCATTTAGTAGAAGTATATGGATACTTCTAATAAAATCTAATATCATTTACTAGAAGCCTGTGTAAACACGTGATCCAAAGGCAGAGGATCTGTTTTTAAAAATTTTTTTTTCAACGTTTTTTATTTATTTTGGGACAGAGAGAGACAGAGCATGAACGGGGGAGGGGCAGAGAGAGAGGGAGACACAGAATCGGAAACAGGCTCCAGGCTCTGAGCCATCAGCCCAGAGCCCGACGCGGGGCTCGAACTCACGGACCGCGAGATCGTGACCTGGCTGAAGTCGGACGCTTAACCGACTGCGCCACCCAGGCGCCCCATAGAGGATCTGTTTTAAAATAGTTTGTGGTCAGTATCCTTCTCCTCATTCTAGGAAAAGAAATAGAGATCCTGATCTAAGCCCTTTACATTTATAAAATCATTGAATCCTTACAACAACCTTTTGGAATAGGTAACATTACCTTCCCACTTTATAGGAAATGGAACTGAGGCACAGAGAAGTTGTCTGGCCTATTTTATGTACTCAGAAGTGAGAACTGACTGTAGTGTGGAAAATCAGGAATTTTACATAGGTCTTTAAGTTCTTACTCCCTACTCCCAATTGAACTCCAGTTTAGCTAGGCACACCTACTCAAGGTATCTCATAACCCAGTTAGTAGGGGTGTATGTGACTAACTTTTATGAGACACCAAAAATATCACAAGCATTATAATAAATATTTAACAAACATCTACAGTATAATTTAATTTAATATTTTATCGCATTTTAATATTTATAAATGTAAATATCAAAACCTAAACTATAATGCTAGGAACTTATTATGTTTAATACAACTCTGAAAAAAACCCCGTGATTTAAAGACCATGTGTAACTTCTGGTTGATTACATCCCTGGCAGGTCCAGAATGAAATGTAGGTTTTTTTGATGTCAGAGTTCACATATTTTGGCTATGTACATTATGTTTTTCCTTTCTTCATGCCTTGCTCATGCTGTTCTCTTTCCTGTTGACTTTCTTTATTAAAAACTTAGAAGTTTCTAAATTCTCATGTCAAGGCTTAGATCACTTAATCTTCTTTGAAATCTATACATCATAGTGATAATTTCCCTTCTGGAACTTGTATATGCATCATTTCAGGAGTGCTCATTCTGTTTCCTTCTTTACAGGTAGGGCACCTCCTCTATCCCTCACAGTTTTGGACATGTTATGGAATGAGAAATATGTACTGTCTAGGTAATCATTAGAGAATTGAAGCAATGCAGTTTTTCACTTCTTTGTCTGAATGGTCTTTTAGCCAACGTATTTCATAGGAACACTGGAAAAAGAAGGCATTATACAAAAAGGATCTGAAGGCGGTGGTTCAACACTAAAGTGCAAATCCAAGGTAGGGCTCCACTCTTGGGATTGGGTAATGTATGTCTAGGAGTAGAAATGAGAAAGCTGAAAGATGGGATATATGAGCTTAGATGCCAGAAGGATAGCCTGGCTCTGACAATGGCACTCTCTCATTTCTGGAGGCAAGACGGGCACCAGTATTGTTTGGGCATTTTCCTTGGATGCTATTTTCCTTGGTTGAATCCAGTTTCATGGATTTAATTAAATTTAATTAAATGACTAGAGTGTACACAGCACAGCATTAGACATTTGTGGAAATAGAATAAATTAGCTATCCTTAAGCATCCACATAGGGAGATAACACTGACATGAAATTTTTAAAAAATTGGCCAGGAATACAGCTGAATTGCCACTGATATGTACCCTAGCTGGACATCGTAGCAAATATCCAGAATGATGGTGGTGAAGGGGGCATTCGGGAAGAAATGAGGCAGGAAGGAAGAATAATAATGGGTTTGTTGATAATAGATGGCATGGGCAGAGGCAGGAGGAAGACAGGAGCTTATAGGAACAGAAAATAGTCGTGAATATTTTGCTAGTGCTCCCCAAACATTCTCATGCCTGGTACTTCCTTCGGTGCTTCAGAAAGCATTGTGAGGCAGGGTATGGAATTCTTAGAGAGGCTGCAGAGATGGTGGTTAGTATCCTGTGCCACGGACTTGGTCACAGACTTACGAAAAGTGTACAACTTCTCTAAGCCTTAACCACTGCATCAGAAAACCAGGGTAATACGGGTTCCTGTCTCCTATGGCTTTTGTGGGAATTAAAAGAAAAAAATCAGGGGCGCCTGGGTGGCTCAGTCGGTTGGGCGTCTGACTCCGGCTCAGGTCATGATCTCACGGTTCGTGAGTTCAAGCCCCGTGTCGGGCTCTGTGCTGACAGCTCGGAGCCTGGACCCTGCTTCGGATTCTGTGTCTCCCTCTCTCTCTGCCCCTTTAATGGCTAATTACATTGTTTTCTTTTTGCAGGATTGAAGGTTGTCCAGTCCATGAGTGCCAGGAGTGGGACAGAGAGCTAAGTCTGCTCGCTCTGAACCCACGGCCTCTCCCACCAGACTGGACAGACTGACATGTGTGTTCTGGCAGTAAGAGATGGCTTTGACCGCTGTGCGAAGGAGGCATACAAAAAATGAGGTTGATTAGTATGAGGCGAGGCCTTGAGTGTCATACCGAGTGTGTATCAGTGGTCAGAAAAGAACTATAACAAATTTATAGATTTTAAGACAGAAGGGGCATGAGTCTCTATTCTAGTGTATTATGCTTTAAAATATTTTAAGTCCTGAGATGGCTCAAAGGACATCTTACTTGGAAGTGGGAACATTTAAGGCAGGTAGGAGCCAAGCTTCTGTGCTTGAGAGGGACAGAGTCCCTGAACTGGCTCCTTGGAACCCCTAGCATTCCACTCATCTACCACAGCTGCCTCCTTCTCTAGATGAGGAAACGGAGGCCCAGAGTGGTGAGAATGTGATGACACATCTTCAGAGATAAGAGGGATAATTTGGAATGAAACCTGGCTAGCCTGATTCTGAGACTATGTTCCTTCTACACTATTAGGGCTATTATAGGACTTTTAAAGTTCTGAGGTGGAGATTGGGGTTAGCCCATACTGTAGATTGGGGTTAGCCCATATTGCAGATTGGGGTTAGCCTATCCTGGAGATTGGGGTTAGCCCATACTGTAGATTGGGGTTAGCCCATATTGCAGATTGGGGTTAGCCTATCCTGGAGATTGGGGTTAGCCCATACTGTAGATAGGGGTTAACCCATATTGCAGATTGGGGTTAGCCTATCCTGGAGATTGGGGTTAGCCCATACTGTAGATTGCAAACAGTGCCTTGGCAACTGTGTACCTTGTTTAGTAAAAGGAATAATATTAGGAATGTGTCTTTGGGGATTTAGAGGAATCTTAGAGAACCTTATTTATATTCCCCACAGGTCTCTAACATATTCCTATCAAGTGGCAGACAGCCTCTGCTTAGGTAGTCATAGCAAAGAGAAGTTTACTACTGGAACAGTGCTTTTATCATATCATTTAGTGGCAGTGACACTTGTATATAGCTGACTGAGGCCACTGTTCACCCTTCAGTGGCATAGTGTAACGGTTAAGAGCTCGTGTCTCAAAATGAGATTATATGGATTCATAATCCTCACTCATTTTAGATGAGACGCTTACTGACTCCAAACATCAGTTTCCTCATCCTCAAGATGGGATTTATGATAGCCTCCAACTCATGTGATATGAAAAATAATTGCAATAATGCATGTAACAGACTAAGTACCTTGCTGGTACATAGTGAGTAAAAAAAAATAAATGAATTGTTTTATTGATATTTTGGTTATTCTTTAAAATTCTTTGTTTCGCCTGGGGCACTCCTTCATAAGGAAAAATGGAAGGAATGATTTATACTAGTTCAGGCTCACATGCAGGGGTGATATCAGCTAAGTTGGATCGGGGTCTTCCTTGGGCAGAGAAAGAGGCACAGTTTTATTTTCTTTAGTCAGCATATCTGGAAAATTATTAGAGTCTTGGAATGTTAGTTACAGTTAATTAGTTGTAATTTCTAGTTTCAGGATTGGATTATATATATAATTAGAACACGTTCTTTATGGTAAAATTGTCATCAAATTTGTTGTTAAATTTTACTGTAGGATTTATTTAGTAAAATGAGCACAGGAAGCATAAATTTATCTCACTGGTTTGTTATGATAGCAAAATTATATCATGAAGCAAATGTCTCTACCATATCGAGAACTTGATAGACTCTTAAGAGAAGTGACATTGTTTGCCATTGCTATTGATTTTGATCCAGGAAAAGCCGGATTTGAATTTGGTTTTAATGTTTTCTAACGGTGGGAACTTAGTGTCTTATTTTTCTACTCTTTGAAGCCTCCATATCTTATCTCTAAAATGTAGAAAATGTCTCATAGGGTATTCCACTGCCTGAGACATATTCACAAAACGTAATAATAATCCAGTTTGAGAAGATAACATGTACATGGAAAGAGAATAGCTTTTAATAAGTGGGGAGTCCTTGAGATATGACCTAGCTGGTAGGCTGTTCAACTTAGATCATTCTAAGTGCTCACTGCATATGTGGAAGAAGTGAAGGAGAATTTATGTGTTCTTGGTTGTTGGGTGTGTCTAGTGATAAATAAGTGTTAGCTTCTGGCTTGAAGTTACCAAAAATCAGAGGCTGAGAGAAGGCTTGTATGTAGGTGGTTTATTCTGGAGGCAGTGAATGGGGAGAGTGAAATAGGGGAGAAAGGCAAGTTAATCCAAGATTGTGGTTAAACTGGTTACCATTTATTCTCTGGCTTCTATTTATGAATGGTCTAGGATTTCTTTCAAGTATGTTAATCTCTTCATATTTCCAGGTAGGAGTATGCACCAGAACAATGAAGTGGGGTTTTCCAAGTATCTCAAGCAACACATATGGGGACAGGAAACAACAGATGTACTGGGGAGTGAAGGTGTTGGTGGAGGGATCAGTAGGATGGAGCTCTTGTCAGGCTATACTGTTAGCAGCTGGTTGCTGTGTCAGTGGCTGGAGAAAAAAGTAGGTCAAGAAGGTATAAGACACAGTGAAAAAATTCTCCAGCACACTCAATGATTACTAATTCAAAATAGTATTCTTTTGTAGATTTTCCAGCTCAGTGTGGTGTGCTTATCTCAGCCCAAAGTAAATGGAGAATCCGAACAATGCGACTGAATTCATTCTTTTGGGCATCACAGAGAACCCAGAGCTGCGGAAAATGCTCTCTGCTGTGTTTCTAATCCTGTACGTGTCCACGGTCTTGGGGAACCTACTCATGGTGGTAACCGTGATCACGAGTCAGAGCCTGAGATCACCTATGTATTTTTTCCTCACTTCCTTGTCCCTCATGGACGCCACCTACTGTTCTGTCATTGCCCCCAAGACGATCGTGGACTCCTTCTCCGAGAGAACTACCATCTCCTTTGAAGGCTGCATGACCCAGCTCTTTGCGGAGCATTTCTTTGGTGGTGTGGGGATCATCCTTCTCGTCGTGATGGCCTATGACCGCTACGTTGCCATCTGTAAGCCCCTGCACTACCCGAGCATCATGAACCCTCGGGTGTGCCGCCTGCTGCTGGGAGGCGCCTGCGTGGGGGGGTTTATCCACGCAGCAATACAGCTTCTCTTCATGTATCAAATACCCTTCTGTGGTCCCAATGTCATCGATCACTTCATGTGTGATTTGTTCCCATTGCTGAAACTCGCCTGCATGGACACCCACACCCTGGGTCTCTTAGTCATCCTCAACAGTGGGGTGATGTGTGTGACCATCTTCCTTATCCTCGTGGCCTCCTACGTGGTCATCCTCTGCTCCCTGAAGTCTTGCAGCTCTGCGGGGCGGCGCAAAGCCCTGTCGACCTGTGGCTCCCACCTCACTGTGGTCGTCTTGTTCTTCGTGCCCTGCATTTTCCTGTATGTGCGGCCTGTGGCCACTTACCCCATAGACAAAGCAATGGCTGTGTCCTTTACCATTGTTGCACCCATGTTAAACCCCCTGATCTACACCTTGAGGAATGCAGAGGTGAAAAATGCCATGAGGAAATTGTGGGTCAAGAAGGTATAAGACACTTCTATACAAGAAGGTATAAGAAACAAACAACCCTGGGGTGTCACTAATTTGTATGCGAAGGACAAATCTTTCCTTCAAGGACAATGAGGTTTTGTCCCTCCACCATTCATCCCAATCCATTGGGCACAGGGCAGCCAATGGCATCTTTTAATATGCAAATCACACTAAGACACTACAATCACCCTATTTCCCACCTCTCCAGTACATTTTATACTCCATCACTTTTCTTACTAGATTCTGGCCACTCTTTTTTCTTTTTTTTTTTTAAACCTGTTTTTTTTTTTCTTTTTAAACAATTCAAGCCTGATTTTCAATAATTCAAGTCCTGGTTCAGGGCTTTTGTTTGTTCTTATTCTGTTTGCTCTTATTCACTGCTGGACTTCTCTTTTCCAGAGATTTCGCTTGGTGGGCTCCACCTCATTTTTTCCATCTTCGGATGAACGCCCACATCCTTAGATAAGTCTGTCCTGATGATTTTCCCTAGTCATTCTTCCCTCAGTTACCTCTTCATTCCTGGATTCACTTTACATTTCTCGACCTTGCCTCATGTCAAGAAGGAAGAAAAAGCCCATGAAAGCATAACTTGCTCTCTAAAAAATTTAGGATGATAATTTTTCTATTTTAATTATAGAATTAAAGAACTGGAAAGGTCATAACGATATCCCTAGCCTTACATATTTGTAATGTGTATGGTAATTTTCCCCGTATCAAAAGCAGGTCCAAAACCTACATCTTCTCTTACAAAGGTGAGAGCTGTTCTTACCATTTGTGCTGAAATTATTACCTGTCAGTTAGATTTCACAAATTCCTTCTCATATCTGCCCTATGGGTTCCCCAAATTAATTCACGTTAAATACCTTTGCTCATTAAACATATTTCTTAGGAGCTCAGTGCCTGACTTTTTAAACCCTAACATCTGAAACAAATATTGATCTTACTACTTTTTTATAGGGATTTGCTGTTACTAGTGTAGTTTGTAAATTTCATATGATTATGTAAAATTGAAATATGATAAAATATGAAAATTCAATATTATTCATGATGCAAAGGCATAGCAAAATAGGGTAAAATGGTGCTTTAATTTGAAAAAGAGTATATGCCTAAAAAGCCCTTGCAAGCAACACATTTTGGGGGAAACATTACATGGACTTTCTTCCTGTTTCATTGAGAAAAATTAAGACATCAGAATACTTCCACAGACTTGTGACTATACCTACCAATCTGTCAGCACCTGTTCAATCATATGCTACCTTCTTACTCCGCTAAATACATTATCTGTGTTCCTGTCTGAAGGCAACCAATCTGTGCTCTGGACTTCAACTCCTTATCACTTACATAAAGGCATCTCTTTTTTCATTTCCCTTACGAATGGATCCTTTGCATCAGCAAAGAGGCAGTCTGATACCTTTCATTTTTAAAATAAAATATTCCCTTGATCTCATTTCCTTTATCAAGTACTACTCTGTTTCATTGTCTCTTCTTTGTAGCAAAACTTAAGCCATTCTGTAATGCCTGTTTCCCATTTCTCCCTTTCCAATCTCTTTACATCTTTTTCAGGCATACTTCAGGACCTAACACTAAAAATGCTCTTTTCAAGATCACCAGTGACATCTGTGTCACTCATTGAATAGGCTTTCCTCATTTCTCATCTTATGGACTCCATCGCTGAATCCAATCTTCCATGACATATTTTCCCTACTTGACCTTGACCCCCAAATTACTACCTCCAGCTCAGGCTTCTCTCCGGAGGCTGAGATCTGGAAACCCAACCTCCTTCATGGCATTTCCTCTTGAATGACTAATAGATTCTTTTCCCACCTCTCAATCTACTCTGTTCACAATATTCTATATTTCAGCTGGTGGCATAGTTGGTCTCTCTTTCTCATACCCCCGTTTATCAGGAAATTCTGTTGGCTCTATCTTCAATACATACTCCAAATTCACCCACTTGTGATCTCTTTTGGACCTGTCTTCTAGTTCCTAGCCACTTCCATCTTTCACCTGAATATTTGCAATTCTCACCCACTCTTCTCACTTCTTTCTTGGCATTCTCTGCCCTATTGCTCTATTGTCAACACAACACGCAGAAATATCCTTAAACCCAGAAGTCAGATAATAGCCACACCTTTATTCAATACTCTGAAATGACTCTTGATCTCACTCGGGTTAAAAGCTAAAACCTTGTGCAATTACTAACAATCAAGTGGACATAATCTGACGGCCCTCTTATTACTCTCAACTCCTCCCTTATGACTAAACCCTCGCTGACTCCTCTGGTTACTCTGGCATCTCTCTGTTCCTCTTACTGGTCATTTACATTCTTGCTGCAGGGTCTTTATGTAGGCTATTCTCTCTGCCCCAAATACTTTCTCCCAGTCGTCTGCATGACTAACTCACTTTATGCTTCCAGACGGGAAGAACTTCTATTTTTAATTTAATAATAATATTTAAATAATACATAGACCTGGGCAAGCAAGGCCTCTGGTCTTCATTCCACACTTGGAAATGTCTTCTGTGAAGTTTTCTAGGTTCTCTGGTGTCTGGAACTGGGTAGTGCCTTCTGGTGGGGTACTCCAGCCTGGACCTGATTGCATGGCTCTCATCCTTGTTTCCTCCTTTGGGGTGCTCTTTGGCTCTCTGTGCTACACATGGCACCAACCAGATGCCCTAGAAACTCTGGATTCTATACTGTACTGTACTATACTATGTTATGAAGTATCCTAGGTTTTATGCCCAGGACCTTGGTTCCAGGAGGGCATTATGTCAAGCAAGAGGCATTATTCCAACATACAGAGGTTCTGGAGAGAATAAGAAGAGATAGATTCTGGATATGAAGAGGAGGACAGATGTTTACGCATCAGGAAGAATCTTTCTGTGTCTAACTGGACAATAAACAAATCCAAAGTACCTCTTTCTACCCTGAATTCTAGAATTCTGTCAATAATTCACTATATCTAATACTGACCTGTGAATCTTGTAATATACTTTTGAATCAAATTATTATTATTATTTTTGTTATTATTACAGTAAAACCTTGGACTACGAGTAACTTGTTCTACCAGTGTTCCACAAGATGAGCAAACATTTTTAGGAAATTTTAATCTGATAAACGAACGATATCTTGCAATATGAGTAGTACGTGACACCAAATATCACATGGCCACAACTGAGCCAACGGTTCTTGAAATTCACTTTGATATACGACAACTGCTTTGGATCATAAACGTGTTTCTGGAATGAATTGTGCTCACAAATCAAGGTTTTACTCTATTATTATTATTATTATTATTTCATAAGAGTATTTACCTAGGCAGGGGTCCTATAAAAAAATATTTGGCTGCTCTGCGCACCCTAGATGAGACCCTGATTTTAGAGACACCAATTTCTGTGATGAATTAATAACACTCCTGCAAAAGAATGAAAAAGTGCATCTTTGTGGAAATTGATAAACTAACATTAAAATTTGTGTGTATGTGTAGCTATGTTTGAACAGCCTTGGTAATAAAAACAACGTGAGAGAAGTAGAGACGAGACTGGATCTTCTACATATCAGAATATACCATAAAGCTCTGCTGTGTAAATATTTTGCTAGAGGCCATTTAATAGAGAATTCTAAAGAACAGAAGAAATGGTCCAGTGGTTAAGCCATCTATCTTTGGAAACTTGGTATAATTTTTGTAATTTAATAAATGATAAAGGTGGAATTTTAAATCTGTGGGTAAGATTGGTCTATTGGATCAATTCTGAAGGGGCAAATTTCTATTTTCTCTCCCTCTTACCTTGTATCCGCCCCCCCCCATTTCATACATCTCTTTGTACCTGTCTCTATCTCTCTCCTCTGTCTTTTTTGACTTGTACAGTTTCTTTTTTAATTCACAAATTAAATATTTGCACAAATAACATGCTTATTATATTATCTGTCCCTTTCGATCTTCCCACTATTATTTCAGTGTTATCCCACTCACTTTCTCTAATAGAATCAAATAATAAGGATTAAGCAAAGCGAGGTATGGAATAAAGTAGAAGATGCCAAGTGTGGTTCAAAGAAGGAACCAGGATTCCAGGATTTAATTGCTGGAGTTCTGCTGTTGAGTCATGTGTTTAAAAGATCGTCTCCTCCAGGAGTGTGTTCCTGGTCAGATGGTTCTTCTGGTCGGGAAAAGTCTCTAAAATGTCAGTTAAAAGAAAATAGCACGTGCCCATTAATACCACAGGTGAAGGTGCTTCTGCACATTCACTTTTCTGGCAAATCACTTCAATTCTGCTTCTTTTTGTCAGATGTGAATAGACATAAAATTCGGTAGGATACAAAAGTGTGTAGAACAACAAACTCCTTGGTATGGACCCTCTCTGAAGGGATCTCATGAGCTAAGTCCAAGTTTCCCTCAAGCTTCAATCCCAGTGCTACATACTCTGAAGGATTAAAGTAAGCAGACCTGTCATTCATTCTTTTAAAAAACTGTTTATTTATTTTGACAGAGAGAGACAGAGAAAAAGAGACAGAGAGAGGAAGTGCAAACAAGTTGGATCCCAACTGTGCTGACATCAGAGAGCCTGATGCGGGGTTCAAACCCATGAACCATGAGATCATGACCTGAGCCAAAGTCAACACTTAACCAGTTTAGCCACCCAGGCGCCCCCTGTCATTACTTCTTTTAAAAAAAGTAGAAAGAGAAACATTCCTTTAATCTCTAAAAATTGTTTTTAGTTTTAATGTCATAACATATATCACTTAGGTATTCAGACATAAAAAAAGAAGAGTTTTGGTGAATCCACACAGCTTTGCACATTATTCATAAAATGTGTTATTCCTGAAAAAGCACTTGTTATCTAATCCTAATCCCAACACATTACAGATCCTTATGAATTGATGTGCTTCATCCCAGAACTCAGCTCTTGTATTTAGTAAATACACAAGCATGTTGCTTGAATCCTGCACAGAGATATTATGTTCCATCCCAATATACATAGTTTTCTATTCCTGAATATGAAGGGAAAACAAAGCATCTTCAAATGGGAACCCAGGAGAAGTTTAAAAAAAAAAACCAACTATAATTGGTTAGGGACATAAAGGTTTTGCAAGTACCTGCATAAATCAAATCACAGATAACTGTGTCTTGAAAAATCATACTGATGGGAAATTTCCAAACCCTGAGGAAAACTAAGAAGCAATCCTACAGGTTCATAGCCGCTCAGGGAAACTTCTTTAAATCCTAGCTGGAAGTCAAGGAGGAAACTTTTGCTTCTTTATTTATTTTTTTCCCTGAGGCCATGTTGAAGACTGCTTGAGAAGCAGTGGGGCACATTCTCTACCTCGTCTGCCAGAGACGCTCTTCTTCTGTCTCCTAGATGTAGAAATAAGACTTGGAAACATGCTTCACATTTTGGCCAGCCATTGAATGGACTTTTCTCCATATAGGTGATTGCCATCACCAGAATTTTCAAGAAACTGATAAATGGTGAGATTTGTGATTCACATGTTTGCATTTTCAGAGAGAATTTTACTCTTTTTACTGCAGCAGTAAATAATAATCTGGATCAAAAATACAGTGGGTTTAGGAATTAAGGGGGAACAGTTAATCATGGAGTTTTAATCTGTTCTTTTAATATGTAATAACCATGTATATTTAAAATTTACATGCAAATGTGATTGATATGCACATATAAGTACATAAAACATATCTTAAATTTACTGTTTGTAATATAACTATAAAAATCTACCTATAATGACAACCTTACTAATAATTCCTCATATAGTTTTAAATATATATTTCAAAATTGAAACAAGCATTTCTATTATTTTCAGAAAGATTGATGCTAGATTAGTTTTGTTGCAGAATGAATGGGAAGGAAATGGACAATGGGGTTAGTGGGGCGGCACATTCCCAAGGTCACAGCCCCAGGAAATGGTCCACAGCCCAGTTCATGGCCATGAGAGTCCCTGACCAATCTCTGGTGTATGTCCAGCACATTACAAAATGTGGCCATCAAGAAAGGATAGACCTTGGAATCTTTGGGAAAGTTTGGGCCCATGATATGGATATTTATGAAAAGTTTACAATAGTTAAAAAATTTTAGTTTAAGAATCTATGTCATGTTACCATGTTAGTGCCACCTATGCAAATTAATAATACTGGATAGTTAATAAAACTAACCTCATACCCTGTCTCCTTTCTCTGAATGGTTAAGGTGATGGAAAATATGGTGACATGGATTTTAAACTTGATTTTTAATTTTAAATTTTATATATTTATGTCTAGATACATATTGAAAATAAAAGTCTATTGTTTTTGAATGATCACTTCTTGATTTTAAAATTTTATTAAAACATCTGTACAAATGGGCAGAGTTATTGTACTACTTTTGTTTTTCTCATTTCACATTGATTAGCATTTTATTGACAGCATCCTGCGCTATTTGTAGTAGTTTGATTTACAGAAGCATTTTCCTATTATTGACCATGTTGGATATTTCTAATTTTTCACTATTATAAATGACACATAAATGACTATTATAAATGACATGACATCGTCTTCCATTATAAAAGTTACACCACCTTAATTTAAGCAAAAACCAAATGAGCAAAGGGGAAGAGAGAGAGAGAGAGAGAGGCAAACCAAGAAACAGACTCTTAATTATAAAGAACAAAGTGATGGTTACCAGCGGGGAGGTGGGTGGGGGGATGGGTGGAACAGGTAAAGGGGATTAAGGAGGGCACTTGTGATGAGCATAGGGCGATATAGGGAGTGTTGAATCACTATACTGAACATCTGAAACTAATATAGCACTGTATGTTAACTAACTAGAATTTAAATAAAACCTAAAAACAAACAAACAAACAAACAAACAAACCCAAACCCAAAATACCTTAGCTAAAATAAAGATTCAGAGGTATTTCAAGCAAAAGAAACTACAGGAAATCATTTGTTTTAACTCCTACCCTTCCTGCAGGTAAATTTATTATTTCTATATTAAAAATGAGCCAAAAAGTATTCAGTCTACCGACTTTTGCGCAGTATTCAATAATGCTACCGTGTTCTGATAGCTCATTATCTTATAGTATCTTGATACATACTTGATACTTGAGTCTGGAGTATTCACAATGTATCAGATAGTATAAATAAAATATCAGTTCTTGGGGGAACCCTAGTAGAGCTGGTTGAATAATATGTCCCACACCATATGTCTACCAGAACATGTGAATGTGACCCTATTTGGCGGGGGTGGGGGAGGGTCTTTACAGATGTACTTGAGTTAAGGATCTCATGATGAGATTTATCCAGATGGGCCCTAAATCCAATGGCAAGTATCCCTGTGAGACAGAAAAGGAGAAGACAGAGATACTGAAGTCCCAGACCAAGATGCAGAGGAGAAGGCTATGTGAAGAGACAGAGGATAAAGTCACGCGAAGTCTAAGGCAGAGACTGAAGCTGTGTGCCTATAAACAAAGAATACTTGGAGCTGGAAGAGGCAAGAATGGATTCTCTCCTAGAGCTTGTGAAGGAAATGCCCTGGTAACACCTTGAATTTTTACTTCTAGCTTCCAGAACGATGAGAAAATACATTTCTGTTGTTTGAAACAAACAGAAAAAGTGACATCACCTTATTTCACTTTTAGAATAATTTTTTGTTTAGGGTGGGAGTCACTACTATAAGGAATAAAGACATGTTTATGATTCTGGAAATATTTACAAAAACATTTTCCAAATGATTCCATGAATGAGAGTTTCCCTGCGATTTTAGAATTAATATAATTTTAAAAACCAACACCTTAAAGACACATTTTATCTCATGATAGATTAAAGTTTTCAGCTTGCTTTGTGGGTGTAAACACTGCTTAAATATCACTCTGATATCAATATTTCACATCTTCCTTTTGGATCATACATTGCAAAACATATGCATAATGACTATGTCATTTGACTCTTGTGAGCCATCAGCTTGAACAAGCGTTACTAAATCTATTTTATGGGAGAGGATGCTGAGGCTTAGTGGTTTTCTTCAATGACACATGGGTGTTCGCAATGAAGCTGTAATTGCTAGTTCTTTGACAGCAGAAACTGAATATTTATTTATATTATTAAAAAATTTTGGGGGGGGCCCTGGGTGGCTCAGTCGGTTAAGCATCCGACTTCTGCTCAGGTCATGATCTCGCGGTTTGTGAGCTTGAGCCCCGGTCGGGCTCTGTGCTGACAGCTCAGAGCCTGGAGCCTGCTTCAGATTCTGTGTCTCCCGCTCTTTCTGCCCCTCCCCTGCTCACACTCTGTCTCTCTCTCCTTCAAAAATAAATAAACATTACAAAAAATAAAAACAAAAAACAAAAAAAAACACTGTCATCTCTCTTCTGTCAATAGCTCTGGGGCTTGTTCTTACCATTTATTGTAATTTTTCTCCTATGATCCTAACTACATAAATGTTTTTATGTGTCTCACCTTTTCTGATTCTCACAAGAATCCTACCAATAGGCATTTTTATATATACCCAGTTACAGAAGTAAAATCAGAGTCTCTGAGAATTTTAAGTGATTTTTTTCCATCACACGATATAACTAAGTAGAACAGCCTGGTCTGTATGAATCTGGACCTTACGTGCTTCCTCATTTCTTTCCTGCTTTGACTCTAGGATAAGCTGATAACTGCTGGATCATGCATTGATATTCTTTACTTTTTAATAAATGGTTGTTGACTGATCCAATGACCTCCTAGTGTTTGATATTCTTGTTTTCTTAGTGACAGCTTGTAGCCAAATATCAACTTCGCAGTCCAGACACTATTTAGGAATGTCTAGTATGCTGGAAAAATAATGGAAATAGTTATCTTAAAGTAAAAGACAACAGATAATTCGTATACATGGTTGTACATTGGTTAGTGTTATTAACATTGTAAACTGTTTTGATTAGCTCTAAGGGACGTTCATAAAAATCAGCTTATTTTTAATTTGCCCAATAAGACCCATTATTCTTTTATTCACCTGTTTAATAAACATAGATTATGTGTATATGTACATACATATACGTAAGGATGGATAAATTTCTGCTATATGTGCAGGTGAGGACATAATCATTCTTCAAAGCTGTGTCTTGCTATCGAAAATGAAGTCAAAAGTTGGAGGAATCATCTGGATGGCTTATGGAAAAGATTTCTGTGGGTAAAGTGCTTGGGTTTTTAAGTGAGAGAATAGTAATTATGATTGGTAAGGACTTCTTAATCTAAGTGACATTTTTCCTTTTTCCAGTTTGACCCACATCATAATCCTGTGAGATGAGCAGGCAGGTTACGTATGAATATCCCTACTTTACCATAAAGTCATATTCATTAGCAACAGATATACTTTGGCAAGTTGTGCTTAATCAGATTGGACCACTTTGTATGATTAATTAGCAAGTAATTAATAAAGCCCTAAGATTCTGGCAATATTCACCGTGCTGTTACTGTTCCTTATGTGATTGTTATCAATTTGTACCTGCAAGTAATTGGGTCATTACCTTCTGATTCTACACTCATCTGTTCTGTGTCCTTCATCAAAGGGCCTCATTCAAACGTGAATAAGGAAATCAGAAGGTTAAAACCTCTACAGGTGGACGAATGTTTGAAAGGCCACCCTGCTCTGTGTTCTTGCTAGAAGAAGAAAGTTCTTACTCCTTTCTGTTGACACAGTGGATGGAGTTGGGGGTTAGTGCCAGAGTTTCTTTGTTAAAATCCCAGACCTAGCATCTGTTATTTGCTAACCTTATCTTTGTAAGCATGAGCTTCCCATCAGTAAAATAGGGATAAGACCTAACATGGACTGTTTCTTGGGCAGTAGGCCCTGAACAATTGTTTTTCTTGTATTATTTAACTTAGTCATCATGGCAAGACTCTGAAATAGGTACTTTAAAAAAAACAAAAAAACGTTCTTATTTTAAAATGATGAATAACCCCCCCCCCCCCACTTAACACATGCATACTTGTTCTGTGTTCACATGGAGCTTTCTCATGTATCTTTCTCTTTTATAAGGAATGAATGAACTCATCTTAAAGGCCAAGTTCATTTCAGATGTTTAAAGAAATATTTGGGGAGTAGCCATGATTTGCAAGGACCTCTTAACCTGGATGTTATTTCTTCTTCTGTTTGCAGATCAGGCAGACTCCTATCAGGGATGGCACGCAAGTCCCCTCGGCTCCCATTCCGTCTCATGGTGGACATGATGACCACATTGTCACGGTCCTTTCCTCAGAACCTGGATGTGCTTCAGAACCCTTGCCAACAGTTCACTCCTGGAAGCCATTGCTAAGGGACCCAAGTTGGCAGTTGAGATAAACTATTTTTCTACATGTGGATACCTCCATTCTTCCCCTTTATTGGAACTCTGGCTATTTTAAAGTACTTAATACTACCTTTCTCCTCCCCAATTCTGCCTGACCGCTCACTACCACCTTCAACAAACTTTGACTTTTGTGTGAGTCACAGTGACGCCAGAAACATAGACAATAATTTTTCGTGTGGATGTACCAACTTCTGACTGTTGCATTACTGTCCGCTGGTCCGAGACAAATTTTTCTTTCTCATAATTGCAGATTACACATGCTCCTTCTGGCGGCTTTTAGCTTTTCCTTGGAAATCATGCGAAACCAAAGCTTTGTAACTGAGTTCGTCCTCCTGGGGCTTTCGCAGAATCCCAGTGTTCAGAAAATAGTATTTGTTGCATTCTTGTTCAGCTACATTGCAACTGTCGGGGGCAACTTGCTAATTGTGGTGACCGTCAGCAGCAGCCCAGCACTCCTGGGCTCCCCCATGTACTTCTTCTTGGCTTTCCTGTCCTTCCTCGATGCTTGCTTCTCCACTGTCATTGCCCCAAAGATGATTGTGGACTCCCTCTATGAGAGGAAAACCATCTCCTTTGGAGGCTGCATGACCCAGCTCTTTGCTGAACACTTCTTTGCTGGGGTGGAAGTGATTGTCCTCACAGCCATGGCCTACGACCGCTATGTGGCCATCTGCAAGCCCCTACGCTACACAACCATTATGAACTGGAGGCTCTGTACCATTCTGATGGGTGTAGCCTGGACAGGGGGTTTTCTGCATTCCATGATACAAATTCTCTTTACTTTCCAGCTTCCCTTCTGCGGCCCCAATGTCATTGATCACTTCATGTGTGATTTGTACCCATTATTGGAGCTTGCCTGCACTGACACTCACATCTTTGGCCTTTTGGTGGTCGCCAATAGTGGGTCTATCTGCATTATAATCTTCTCTCTGTTACTCGTCTCCTATGTTGTCATCTTGCTCTCTCTGAGAACCCATAGTCCTGAAGGGCAGCGGAAAGCCCTCTCCACGTGCGGATCTCACATTGCTATTGTGGTCTTGTTCTTTGTCCCTTGTATATTTGTGTATGCACGACCTCCATCTTCTTTCTCTTTTGACAAAATGGTGGCTATATTTTACACCATCCTAACTCCCTTGCTCAATCCTTTGATTTACACTTTCAGGAACAAGGAAATGAAAAATGCCATAAAGAAAATGTGGAACAGAATAATGGTGGTTTGTAGTGACAAATAAAACATTGAAGTTTACAAAATATTGTAAAGAGTAAAAGAGTCAAATTTTCTAGACTAAGCCTTTGTGTGTTTGGGTCTGTTTGATAGGAGCTAATGTAATGCAATAAAAAAACCCAGTAATATGGGGTCAGGA
Organism: Lynx rufus; assembly: GCF_022079265.1. Classification (NCBI taxonomy): domain Eukaryota; kingdom Metazoa; phylum Chordata; class Mammalia; order Carnivora; family Felidae; genus Lynx; species Lynx rufus. Next base: position 100,761,721 of record NW_025814897.1, read on the forward strand.
AAAATGTTTTCACACTTAGATCACTTATCGACTCTGATTTGGTAACTCAGTATCTTCATAGTAAAGTAAAAGCGTTGGATATTATGTTTACTTAAAATCTTAAAAAAAAAAAAGATTGAAGGGAGAAATTACCTATCAGACCTGTTGTCACTCATCCCATGCTTTGGTAAGTCTTTGTGAAGGCATGACAAAAATATCTTAAGAGGTTAGAAACTTAACACTATTTCAAATGAAAAGAAGTTTATGCGTAGGGCAATGATTTCAGTGATTGAGGAAGAAAACAGTCATGGGTCGAGTGGAAGAGATCAGCGCATTCTCAGAACCTCAGCCATAGGTGTTCCTGTATCATGGGACTATGTTTTGAAAAATAGCAACTTAGATTTCATAGCCCCACTTCCCTAACCTACTCTTCATCTTTTAACTTTTTTGAGAGAAGTTATTATTTTCTGATATGCTATATAATCTCTTTCTTTCTTGCTTTCTTTCATCAGCCTTCTCCTATTGACGTATTTAACTTATTATTGAAAGAGAAGTTATTTTCTCATATGCTACATAATCTATTTATTTATTTTTCTTTCTTTCTTTATTTAGTCAGCCTTCTCTTATGGATTATAAACTCAAGTGAGGCAGGAAAATTTTCCCCTCTTCGGCTCATAATGTATCATTAGCATCTAGAACAGTCTGAGGTAGGAGTTCAGTAAATATCTGTTGAATAAGTGAATAAATGAGATATCTTCCCATACTCACATTTAAATATATCTTTAACATTAACACACTAAAGTGTCAAATTTGGCAAAGGAGTGTGGTTATTGCTGATATGAGCTCTTAGCTCTTAATTCTTAATTCTTGACATACATAGAGCATTTAAAATAAATTAGCTCTTAATTCTTGACATACATAGAGCATTTAAAATAAATTCTACATTCTAGCAAATTTCCCCATGTTTAAAATCTAAATATAATATCTCAAAATTCAAATAGAAAATAAAGCCATTATTCTCTATCCACTTTCTCATTTTCATTCTCTATCCCTTCTTCTGTTCCCTGCAACAATAAGTCTTGCTCTCAGTGATCTGACTTTTATTCATAAAATATTTATGATCCCAATAAAGTCATCTATTGCCTCAAATTTGCATTTTATTAGTTGGGTTTATCTAGCCAGAGTTTCTGAATTATCCACTGGAAACCTTACCTTAGTAAGATACAAATTTCAATGAGCAGAGTTTAAATAATCCTAAGATGAAGCCAGAGGTGGCTCAAACTAGTAAAAACCTCAGCTAGCATTTGTTCTGTTTCCACAGTTTCCATGATGGAGTGAGCATAGCCAAGTGCATTCAGCAAACCCTGCCATTGTTTTGACAGGACCTGGAATCCAGATCTCATTTAGTCCTTTGGTCTATAAGGAATTTAATGAGTGTTAAGGGTCAGTTCACTTAGAGATCGAAGAAACTTCAAGAGATCATCGACTTGGCTTCTTGGCTTTGACCGCTTCAAAGATCTCCTTGGAAACTGCCCTCTGCAAAAATTTCCCACCAGCACTGGAGAGCTTAATCCTCCTTCAAATGTAAGGAGTTAAAATGGGGCTTTTTGATTGGGAGGTTTAAGGCAGGGGCTCTTTCATTGCTTGCTCTTGTTTTCCAGCCTAAGAAATCTTATGACATTACTGTGCACATCATATGAAAATAAAAAAGTTTAGACTTCTACTTAAGAGATGTGGATTCTAGGCTCATTTCTGTTGCTTCTGTAAACTGTTGCTTCTGTTCTGTAACTTTCATGAGTTATTTCACTTCTCTGGCGCTCAGTTCATGTTTAAGCAGGAGTAATAAAAACACATGAATATTTCTTCTGTGGTTCTGCGAGCCAGGGACTCATTGTTTTCCTATGTTATATATTTTAAGATTTGCAGAAACTTTTTTTTAAAGGTAGGTCTTCATATTACCATTTAATTTATGGGGCAGCGGAGGCTCTAAGACTTTAAGTGACAGACCAAAAACCTTCCTCAGGATTCTTCTAGTCCTTTTCTAATACAACAGGCCAGGTGTTGGGGTGTGATTTTCTCTCAGACGTTTCTGTGAGACACCAGGCCTTGCTGGTTGCCACTAGACCTTTCAGCAAGAGTTCAAAGCATTGTGAAATCTTTTGTAGTGTTCTCCTACCTCTCTTTCTGTCACCACCCTCTGTCATTCCCCTGTCGCCTGAATGGATCACTTCATCCTCACTGAAGGTGCCTAGTGGACAGTGACGTGCCTGGCAGGCAATTCTAGAGCAGAGTGCTGGGTTGCAACATAATTTGCTTTGTGAAACGTATTGTTTTAATGTAATTTATCCCATCTTTAGCAGCTTGTAGCCATTCACAAGCAACTTTCTGTACGTAAGTGGAAGGGCATGAATCTTTAAAAACAAAAAGAAAATACAGAAGACCTATATTCAAAAATTCTTATTCTCATCTCATTCTCTGCATTGACTAAAAAATATAGGTAAGATTAAGAACAGGGGAGAACTGAACACTAATGTTAAAAATAAATAAGTAATGATTACCAGTTGACTTTTCCTAAGAGAACATTGGAAATTAAAGAGGTTGAGAAACTTGCTTAAAATCACATAGCAGATAGCGGTGGGGCCAGGGCTCACGTCTGTCTATCTGGCATATGTATCTATCTGAGCCTTTAAATGACATCAATGACTTTCATGCTTCTAGAAGAGATGAGCTTAAGCAAATCCTATGGAGAAGTGAACAAACTTTCCTAACCTGCAATCATAGTGAGTTGAAGCTAATTAGCCCCAAAGCATACATTTGCCCTTGGACTATCTGAATGAGGTAGCTCATTGGACATCCTTTGGGACTGGGTTAGGAGTAATGGTTTTCCTGGAAGTCTTGAGGCTGAAAGCCTGTCTTAGGCATTTGCAGACTTACGTGGGAATTGTCGTAAATACCTAATAGCATAAGAAGAAAATGCTTACCTCATTTGTATTCTCCAAAAGAAACTCTGGGAAGAGAGGCTGCTTCAGAGGCATTTCTCTCTCAGAATGCAGGGATAAGTTCCTCCATAAAATTTTGAAGGGCTGAATTAAGAAACTTTTCTTTTTCACCACCCCCTCCCTTCCTCCAATATAGACCTTGTTGTTTTTGTCGTAGTGCTTCTGGGGAGGAGCTGTGTCATGTGTGGCCACATGCAGAGTCCCCTTCCTCCATAAACTCTCTCTACCCCATCACCTCTTGTGATAAAAAAAACAAGGATAAGTGTCAATGGAGTATGGTTTGCATGTGATATTCAGGCTTCATATGATTCACTTTCTAGGCAAATGGAAGTTGAAGATACAAGAAAATATACTACATTGCAAGTCATCTATTTCCTCTTAAGCAAAGGGGTAAGTTTTCCAGTCTGTCTGAGATGTTTTCTTCATGTTGCGTCTTCAAGACTGATCTGATATCAATACTCAGCATGTCTTCTAACAAATGATGAAGTTCCTGGACAGTATTTCCACCCATGAAGGGTTGAGGTTGTCCAGGGTTCCTAAGACTTTCCTGGCCTCAGCACAGAGTTATACTGACTTTCAGATAATCTCTGCTTAATGTAGGGGGTGAATAACGATAAACTGCACCATGGCATTGAGGCCAACTTGGCTGAAGTTTCTACTTTGCAGGTCCTCTGATTTGAAAAGTTTTAGGTCAGTGGTGATGTTTCTGGAATGGAGTATAAGATAGGAGTGTCCCTTCTCTACACTTGGGGTTTCAAGAACCTTGTTAACTCTTGCTCATGACCCAAAACTGCACTCTCTGTCTTTTTTTGGGGGGGGGGCAAGTGATAGTGTGGTGGGTCAGGAAGAAAGAAGCTAAACTCTCTGATGAAAACTTGGGTGAAATGACCCTCTCCATCATTTTTTTGCTCACCTCTCCTCTATACATCTTTTGAATCTTATCCCCTGTTTCTTCTTTCTCTGATGTCTGCTCATTGTCACTCTCCTCTCTCCTGTTCTGACTCTTTTCTGTCTTTGCCCTTCGCTATTATTCATTTGGATATCTAATTTTCCTTTTGCCATGAAGTTTACAGAACCTGATTTTGGAGTTGGGAGCAGGAATTAAGGTATCAGTTGGCACCCTTCCCTGATGGCTCAGGATTTATCTTCTCTTGGATGCAATCTACATGGTGATAGGGATTTGATACTTTATATGACCTGGAGGCTGAATGATAGAGAGACTTCCTATCTAGTAGCCTCCCACTCAAGTTCTAGCCTGGTTGTACTCAGTGAAACTTTCTGTATCATACCTGAAACTTTGCACATAGAGTTTTTTGTACATAGGGCAAGTGGCCACACCTACATTGTAGGAAAATGTGCAGGTCAAATAAAATAACAAAAGTGGAATATCGTATGAATGGTAAGATTATAGAACACGAATAATGTATAATCTAAGATTGCCTTGTTCAGTTGTATATAAATATAAATATATATACATTTTAAATATATTTCTTATTTAATTTTTTTAATGTTTATTTATTTTTGAGAGAGAGAGAATGACCAGGGGAGGGGCAGAGAGAGAGAGGGAGTCACAGAATCCAAAGCAGGCTCTGGGCTCTGAGCTGTCAGCACAGAGCCCGATGTGGGGCTTGAACTCACGAACTGTGAGGTGACGACCTGAGCCTAAGTCTGATGCTCAACCAACTGAGCCACCCAGCCGTCCCTATAAATATATATATTTAATAAAGCACATAGTAATATAGGATCTAGGGGTAGAGGTTTATTTATCTGGGAAAACCAAAGGAAGACTTTTGGTACGAATATAATTTGAAACTGGCTAAAATTTCAACAGATAAAAGTAAAACTTAAGAATTAGGAAGAGAACATACTGTGCTCCATTACTGTGATATCCTCCCAGATCAGAGAAAAAGTACAGTCCAGGAGTGTTGGAAATGACTGAATTCCGTGATAGAACTCTAAGTGGTGGTGTTGATCTCACATAATGCATACATCTTGTCAAGTGCTACTTTCTTGTCTTTATGTCCCCAAATTTTCTTTTTGCTTATTTAAAATAAAACAAATAGAACTACATCACCTGGCTTTCACAGTTGTCCATTATCTGCTCCCAAACTTCTTTGTTACAACCTTTTGATTTAACAAGAGTATAGTCTCTATGGAGATAGTCTCTATGTTGACCTGAAGCAATGCATGTTTCTCCCTTTATGATATTTTACTGACTCTTCTCACATAACTGCTCCTTTCTTCTCAGCCAAGGGCCTTTTTGGGTTTTTTTATCCCTTTTTAGGAATCTAATGTTTCAAAACAAAGTACTTATTAATTTACTTACTTTTTTTATAGCTGTCAAGAGATAATTGGACCTGCCAATCAGAGTTTGTAGTTATAACATCTCTGGTTTAACATAATGCACTAATATTATTTTAGCTGGATGGAAAATAAACTTCAAGTTTTTTAGATGCATAACTTTAGTAGGGGTAAAGGGACAATTTGAGTGAGTAATTTTGAGCTATATATTTTACTTAAGGAAAGCCAGTATAAACTTATGGAATACTTGAGTTTCAGAGAACCGTATTGGGAACCAGTTTAACATATTTAAAGCAATTACTTCACATCTTTCTCATTTTTGAAACTTCACTGACCAATCAATTTAGAATCTAAGGATCTTTGTACTTTTGGAATAAAAAGTACAAATGCATTCAGCAATATCGCATAGAATTGTATATAATTCTTATGTAGTTAATTATCTTACCTAGAAGTGTGTTATCCCTCCAACTTTGTTGTAAAGAGGTTGAGGACATATTTATATGCCCTATTACATAGATTGAAGATATGAGTATGTGCTTACTACATATTGGTGACTGGTTTGATGTTGTTATTAATTCATCGAAGGACTGGTGATTTATCAGAAAGAAAGAGGATCTCAAAACTCATTAAATTATAGATCACTTCACATCAATATTGAAAGGTACAGAAATATTGTAAGGCAGAATAAAGACAAATTGTAGTAATTTCCTAAGCTGAAGTAATAGGTAAAATTATGGCCACCATGAACCTGAATTTGGGGAAATAATTTCTTCTTACAGCATAATCTAACCAAGATACCAAAGAGGTAAGGAATAATTGGTACAAACCAGTGTCCAAATCAAGAAATATGTTTTTTTCAAGAAAGAGTCTCCAAGTGTATATGTTTTAAAATCATACAAGGATATTATTTTTCAGTAATTGAGCTGCATATACGTTACATGTACGTATATACCATACACATATGTACGTATTTAATAAACTATTAGTATCTCTAATTGCAAATGAAGAAAAAGCTTCCAGACATTAAAGTGACCTGATCAAGATCATACAGCAAAGTCATTAGTTCTCAGAATTTGGCAGAGGTCACGATCACTTGAGAGATTTTTTTTCCCTCTCAAAATTTCAGTCCACATTGGAAGACCTTCAGTTAATGCTCATGGTGAAAGCGTGGACATCAGCATTAAAAAACAAAAAGTTTCCCAAGTGATGACAATACATACAAAACTGAGAACCATTGATTTATTTGTTGATGGAATTAGAACCACAAGAGTGAAATTCTGAATCAAGTCCACTGCTGTAGCTAAGTCACCATTTCCCCAACTTTCTCTGCAGATGAACAATTTCTCAGCTGTGTTTTTCTACGTTCACTGTGACCATGGAGTCGAATAGCAGTGTGAATGAGTTCGTTCTGTTTGGGTTAACACAGAATGTTGTAAAGGGAAAAGTAGTGTTTGTGGTCTTCTTGTTTCTATACCTCGCAACCCTTTTGGCAAATTCACTTATTGTGATGACCGTCAGCTACAGCCGGACACTTGGGAGCCCCATGTACTTCTTCCTTTCCTACTTATCCTTTGCTGATGCCTGCTTCTCAACAACCACTGCTCCTAGGTTAATAGTAGATTCTGTATCTGAGAAGAAAGTCATCTCCTACAACGAGTGCATGACCCAGGTTTTTGCAGTTCACTTCTTTGGGTGCATGGAGATCTTGGTGCTTATCCTCATGTCCTTTGATCGCTATGTGGCCATTTGTAAGCCCCTGCGATACACTATCATCATGAGCCGGCATGTCTGTGGTACACTGGTGAATCTAGCCTGGGTCGTGTCTTGTATCCATTCTTCTGCACAGATTTTCTTGGCTTTGAAACTACCCTTCTGTGGACCCGATGTTATTGATCATTATTTCTGCGATATGCCACCTTTGTTGAAACTCGCATGCATGGACACCTATGTAATCAATTTACTCATAGTTTTTAACAGTGGGGCTATCTGCATGGTGAGTTTCGTCGTCCTGCTTCTCTCTTATATTTTCATCTTACATTCTCTGAATAACCAGAGTGCAGAAGGAAGAAAGAAAGCCCTCTCTACGTGCACATCCCACATCATCGTTGTCATCTTATTCTTTGTTCCATGTATATTCACATATACTCGCCCTGTAACTACGTTTCCAGTGGATAAGATGGTGGCTGTGTTTTACACTATTGGGACACCCTTGCTCAACCCTCTGATTTATACTCTGAGAAATGCAGAAGTGAAGAATGCAATGAGGAAGTTATGGTGCGGCAAACTCTGACTTGATGCGGGAGAAAGCAGAGGACTCCAATTGCTAATTCTGTAACAACGTAAATAAAATTGGATTAATAGAAAAGAGAAGATGTTTTCATCCTGACGTGGACAATTGAATTCTCTCCCAGTAGAACTTTTGGAGACATAGGCAGAATGACCACAGAGCACCGACCCGAATTATTTTGAGCCAATATCACAGTGTGCCAAAACATCTAGTACAGTGGTATTTATGGGAAGATAAGACCACTCTTCCCTTCTGCTGTCTGCATTGCAGCCTGTAGCCAGATTCTGTTGTATCTATAGCTTTAGCTCCCTCCTTCGTATATTATTCTGGTGTGTTTCTCTTTTCCATGTTTCTGACCTGTGTTGAACAATTGGCCCCTAATTTTGACTGACCTATTTGGTTGGCAAATCGATTCTGACACTATCAGATCTGGATCTTGTCTTTTCTGGCTCAACAGTGAATATCACAAAGTCACTACAAGAAACTGATGATCCCACAGGAGCATACATACCATCTAATTAAGCCTCTATTTGATGCTTGTCTTCTCTTTGTATCATCTTTAAAAATTGGCCCTTTTTGAAACTGTGGTTTATATACACAGTGGAGTACTACGTGGCAATGAGAAAGAACGAAATATGGCCCTTTGTAGCAACGTGGATGGAAGTGGAGAGTGTGATGCTAAGTGAAATAAGCCATACAGAGAAAGACAGATACCATGTTTTCACTTTTATGTGGATCCTGAAAAACTTAACAGAAACCCATGGGGGAGGGGAAGGAAAAAAAAAGAGGTTAGAGTGGGAGAGAGACAAAACATAAGAGACTCTTAAAAACTGAGAACAAACTGTGGGTTGGGGGGTGGGAGGGAGGGGAGGGTGGGTGATGGGTATTGAGGAGGGCACCTTTTGGGATGAGCACTGGGTGTTGTATGGAAACCAATTTGACAATAAACTTCATATATTGAAAAAAAATTGGCCCTTTTTTCCTTTTTTTTTTTTTTTTTTTTGCCTTTTGGACATGTACAACAAGATAGGTCATGACTTTTTTAAAAAAGTTTATTTATTTTTGAGAGAGGGGGCAGAGAGAGAGAGAGTGAGAGACAGAATCCCAAGCAGGCTCCTCACTGTCAGCCTAGAAACTGACGCAGGGCTTGATCTCATGAACAAGATCATGACCTGAGCTGAAATCAAGAGTTTGACGCTTAACTGACTGAGCCACCCAGGCACCCCAAACAGGACAATTCTGTTTACAACAAATATATTCATTGTATTAATCCATAATTACTCTCTATGTACTTTAATATCTTTTTTCTTTGTTCATCATGCTTCTCATTATTTGTTCATATTCTGAGTTTCATATATATTTGTGATATAAATCCATGGGCATTTCCCTAATCATCGGTTGGTGAATTGGTGACAGTTTTATACAATTGTGAGAGTTACATCATGAAAGCCAACACCTCATGGATAAGATCATACATATGAAAAAAACAACTGACAGAGACAACAGAGCTACTGTTATAATATTCCATCCACCAAGAGAAGATGTCCACAGAAGATTCCAACCTGGAAATACAGAACAAAATATGTCAAGGAGGCAATACTTCTCATTATGCAACAGGTGTAGACCTAGTGCAAAGAAGTGTTTCACGGACTAGTGGATAAGATTGCTTGGCTGCTTGGCATGGCACGTACACTTCTGGATTGGGAGAAACGTTTCAGGCTATGGCTTCTTGAATTCCACCTTTATCAAGCAAACTTCGCATGATAATTTGGCTTCCTTGAGAGATTTTCTTCCCTGGTGGGAAAGATATGGACTAGTGACTGGGATAAGCACTTCGGTGTTTTGGTTTATGTTTTTCATGTATCTCATCAGATTTCCATTCTAGTTTCAGGTACTGTTAACTAATGAGTATGGACAACAGGAGCCAGTCCCTGTGGGAGTGGCCAATGAGTCTGTCTCTGAGAGTAAATATAATAGAGAGTAGTTTCCTATAGATCTGATGATTGGCATGTAAAGTGTGGCAGATAAACTCATCTAAAGCAAATCTGAGAGGCTTTGCATGTGCATGCTTCCCTGGGGATAAAGGCGGACCTTCAAACTCTGATAATAAAAGATTGGAAGCTTTATTTATATATTTATATATTTATTTATATATGAATTCATGTGTTCATTTATTTATTCATTTAAGTTTAGTTATTTATTTTGAGAGGAGGAGAGTGGCAAGAGAAAGAGAAAGAAAGAACCCCAAAGCAGGCTCTGCACCATCGACGGAGAGCCCAACGCGGGGCTCGAACTCACAAATCATGAGATCTTGACCTGAACTGAAATCAAGAGTCCACACTTAACTGACCGAGACACCCAGGCACCCGTGGAGGATTTATTGAAAGCTCATCTCCTGTACTGGAAAATCTCTCACAGTACAAATCCTGTAGAGGATTTGTAGGAATTTCTTGGTTGGTAAAAAAAAAGGCATCAACAAGCTACTTTTCCTTGCCTGCTTTGCCACAAATTTAGCTTTGCTATGAATTGCTACAGTTTAGTATGGCTATAGAAACAGAAGGGACGAGAGGAGAGGAGAAAAGAGTAGTAATGGAATTGAGATTATGAAGGAGAGAAAGCTTTTCACTTTGAGTTTTAGGAACCTCCTCTGGGAAAGTGTGGAGCCACTGATGATCAGGAAGGTTCTTTTTTTCTTTCTTTTCTGCCAATTCTGATTAGCTGAGCTTTCTCTGAAAATGCATGTCTTTAGGACACTAAAGCTCAGCAGAAAAGATTCATTTCATAAGTTATATTAAAACTAAAATAAAATCAAGGGTTCTTGGGGCTTTAAATACCATCTCTATGCTGATGACTCACACATTTATATTTCCATCCCAGACCTCCGTCTTGAATGCCAGACTTGTATACTTGACTACTTGCTTGATACTTTCCTTTATATATCTAATAGGTATCTTCATATTTAATGACTGGTTTGTCTCCCTTTTGAAAATAATTTAATAGGGAAAATGCTTTCAACATATTTTAAGCCTGTCTGTGTATAAATTAACATCTTAATATTAGATTTTTAAAATGCATAAATAGGCACTATTGCAGGCATCTGGGTGGCTCAGTCAGTTGAGCGTCTAACTTCAGCTCAGGTCATGGTCTCGCAGTTCATGACTTCGAGCCCCACATTGGGCTCTGTGCTGACAGTGCAGACAGAACCTGGAGCCTGCTTCAGATTCTGTATCTCCCTCTCTCTCTGCTCTGCCCCTGCTCACACTCTGTCTCTCTCTCAAAAATACATAAAGGTTAAAAAAATTTTTTTTAAATAGGCACTATTGGAAAGTACAGTTGCATAAACTTGATTGAGAGTCCTCAGCTGTAACAACCTGAAATCTGATTTTTAAAAAACTCTACTAGAGATGATTAGCCTGAAGTATTTTGTTCAGTTACATTTTTTTTTGATATACGCCAAATGTTCTATTTGATCCTTTCTAGGCATCTAAGACAATTTGTGAGAATAATTTGACTTAAATAATTTATTTTCAGGGTAGGTTTGCCAATCAGGTCTAAAAGACTGAGAATTCAGGCCACCCAATCTGTATATGACTTTACCTGGAAGAGGGTCTTTTCGGTCATAACTAAGCAGTCATGAAACACAAGATTCTTGAAATACCTAAGCTTGGGCTGCTTCAAATTTAAATAAAAAAGCATGGTTCTATGATAGTGATGACATTTAAAAATATTTATTTATTTAGTTTGAGAGGGAGAGAGAGAGAGAGAAACACAAGGAGGGGAAGGGTAGAGAGCATGAGAATCCCAAGCAGGCTCCACACTGTCAGCTCCTCGTGGGGTTTGATCCCACCACCCAAACTATGAGATCATGCTCATGCTCAAGATCGTGAACCAAAATTCAGAGTCAGAAGCTTAACTGACTGAGCTACCCAGGCACCGTCATGGTGACAAATGTTAAATGTTTTCATTTAGTTTATGATTAAGGTGTAATTTATGCTGCGGTGTGTGTATTCAGCAGTCAGCAAAGGTTATGAGTTCCAGAATGATTGTACTGAGAAGTCTTGGGTCCCATTGAGTGAAACTGGACAGATGGAGTTTAGTGCAAACTGTGACCCGACATGGCATCTGCTCAGCCACCTCAGTTACATGTTGTTTTGAGGTGTCGTGACAGTGACGTTTCTTTGGCATCGTGTATTGAATCTAGTGAAGTGCCATCATGAGACAGTCGTGTTGGGCAGCCTTCTTGTGGCACAGGTGTTCCCAGGGACATCAGTTTGGAGCTCAGAGGTGGTATATGGCTGAACCTTCTCATTTCCAAGAGCAGCAAAGAGTGCCCTCTCGTCGCTCCGTGTGTGCACAGTATGAAGCCACATCTGCCTGTGACTGCAGCATGCCTTCCGTCGGTGCACTTCTATTCGACTTGAAAGTGTTCGTTCTTTAGACTGCAGTTGTCTAGTTTTGAAGAATGTTTTTAATTCCCATAATTCCTGGGGCCTCAAACTCTGATCCAGCCCTGGAGTCAATTTATAGCTCAGAGACACAACGTAACAATTTTGGTAAAGACAGATTCTGCTTGGAGAACTCAAAGGTGCCAAACATAACTCCAAAATGTGGCACAATCTTCAGTAGGTTGACTGTCAATCCATTCCAGAGCCCTAGTTCCCCTGGGGCTTTCCCTGTCCACTGCCCCTGAGAAATGGACATCTACTCCTCCACAATGGAGTGGTAGGAGCTCCAAGCCTTCATCTTTTTCTTCACCGTGTAGAAGGGAGAGCATCTGGGCCACCGCAGTAGCCAGGCAGACACTGGCAAAGTTGCGGGGGAGAGAGAATCAATCTCGGGGCCCAGTCTAGATTTTCTCTAGGTTCACAAAAACTAGAAGGGTGACAGTAGAGAAACAGTAAGGGAAACCCCTCGATAAAGGGTCAGGAACACTTCCTCTTCAGAAACAGTAGAAAAATACAGAGGATCCCCCTATGAGATGGTTTCAGCACATTCTGCACAACAGCCTGGTTTTGATGAGGTCTGTATTTTTTACAATGGTGAAAACCATGCCTGCCAGACTTCCAGCCATGATGGAGCTCCACTGGGATTATGGCACAGGTCATCCATGAACAGCACTACAAATTTCAGCAGGTACAGTTCTGAAGAAGTGCAGGCATGCCATCGTGTTTCCCTTCCATGTGCTGGAATCCCCGGGGTTGTGGGAAGACCCCTGATCCTTCCACCCCCAACCGCCAGGCCCAGTGCCCCCAGTGGCGATCAATTTGCAATTGTTTGATTCGAGAAGAATCGATTGTTCTTGCAATCAAACATAATTGACCTGTGACCTTCCCCAGAAAATTCCATCCTTCCAGTTTCCCAGACCAAAAACATGGAAGTAAAAAAAAAAAAATTGATAACATCACAGTTCACACATAACCTATTAGAAAAACATTCATTTGCCTTCAAAATAGATGCAGCATATGATCTATTTTCCCATCAAGTCTCCTTCCATCCTGGTCTGGGCTGCCATCATCTCTCACTTAGATCATAGTCATGAACTTAGAATTCTCCCTACTTCTACTCTCAATCTGTTAAGTCTATTTTCATCAAAACCCTGCAGTGACACCATTTTGCTCAGAGAAGAAGACCAAACCCTTACAATGGTTTGACATTCTGTGGCTCTTTTGGCTTCTTCTGGTACTTTACACTTGCTCGCTCAGCATCAGCCACAATCGCCTCCTTGCAATTTATTGACCACACCAGGCAGGCTTTCTCTTTGTGTTATTTGCTTCAGCTGTTTTCTCTGCTTAACACATGGGTGTTTGCCTAATGGCCTCATCTGCTTATGGTCTTATTCTAATCTCTCCTCAGTGAGGCCTCTCTACTGCTGTATTTACTATTTACTGTATTTACTATTTCCATTAGCATGCCATATCCCCTGTTCTTACTTGGCTTTCTTTTTCAATGGCATTTATCATCTCTTAACATACTATTTGACTGACCTGTTATTATATTGTTTCTTGTCTATCCCCAGCAGAATGTAAGATCCAAGAAGGCCCGTAGTTTTGTCTGTTTGTTCAGGAATACATACCACACCCATTGTAGAATCCTTTGAATGTAATAGAAACAGTATGGAGCTTCCTCAAAAATTTAACAATAGAACTACCCTATGAGCCAGCAATTGCACTACTAGGGATTTATCCAAGGGATACAATGTGCTGTTTCGAAGGGACACATGTACCCCCATGTTTATAGCAGCACTATCAACAATAGCCAAAGTATGGAAAGAGCCCAAATGTCCATCGATGGATGAATGGATAAAGAGGATGTGGTATATATATCAACACACACACACACACACACACACACTGGAGTATTCCTTGGCAATCAAAAAGAATGAAATCTTGCCATTTGCATCAATGTGGATGGAACTACAGCATTCTGCTGAGGTAAATTAGTCAGTCAGAGAAGAAAAATATCTTATGACTTCACTCATAAGTGGAATTTAAGAAACAATGCAAATGAACAAAGGAAAAAGAAAAAAAAACCCAGACTCTAAAATAAGAATAAAATGCTGGTTGCCGAAGGGAGGTGGGCGGCTGGGTGAAATAGTAAAGGAGATCAAGAGGAGAGAATATACTCCAGAGGTAGCCAGTCTGTGACAGTTGTGATGAGCACTGAATAATGTGTAGAATTGCTCAATAACAAAAGTGCATTTCATTGTTAAGTGTAACTTGAGTTGATTGAAAAATAAAAAAAAATTTAAAAAATGTCTTCATTTCCATATTCTTTCTCTTCTCTCTTTACCTACTGAGTCAACTGACTTCAAAATATTTAGAAATTGTAGAAATTTTAATGAGTAGTTTTCATTGTAATTTTATATTTTATGAGTCTCATTAAGATTTATTGTATTATATCTAAGAGTGACCTTTTCTAGAATAAGAAAGAGGGAGAAGTTTAGAAACTTGCTTAAAGTGACAGAGACACAAATAGTGAAGCTAGAATTCAATTATATCACATGTGGTTCAAACTCTACATGGGCTCCGAGTTTTGCGTGGGGTTAGAAAACATTTGGCTTAAAGAGCAGAGCATTTGGGAACTTTCAGTGATCTCTACCTGCTTACTTTTTCCTTAGGGCAGAGACAGGTGTGGAGCATGTGGTAACTGAAGTGAGATGTGTCCCTTAGGACAGACTGGAGGGGGAGAAGGGCTCTGAGGACAGAATCTGCCCACTGACAGTCTTGTTCATGAATCCTTGGCACCATGGTTTGCTATGATTGGGATTAATTGTGCTTATCCTTTGAGGTGGGAAGGGCAGAGTCTTTGTCCCTCCAAAGGCTCAGCATTTGTGAACGTCTATGAAATCTCTATAAATATCTGATGGAGGAGGAAGAAATGTTAACTCATGTGCTCTTCCAGGTTTTTTTGGGGGGTTACAGAGCTGCTTTTAGAGATGTTTCTATAATAGAATAGTGGGGATGTTTCCTTTTTATTCTCGAAAGTTCTAAGAATAGAAGTGAGAAACTTTCTGCTGATATTACAGCTCTAACTCAGTCCTTTTAAGGAAGACTGGCTGTCTGTGGAGTATTTCCTCTCCCCACAGACCCTGCACTGGAAAGCTGAGTAAATCTATTGGATGTACAGTTTACATGTTGCATACTTACTGCACATGATTCATCTTCAAAGTAAATCTGAATTGCGAGAGCAAATCTAGGAGCTCTCTCTTGGATCTCATCTCCTTTACGAGAAATAAGGTAAGTTTTCAAACCCAAGTAAACTACGTTCTTTTCCTTTCCTCCCATGCAGGACTGGGTTTTAGGGCAGTTGCCATGATTTAGTTCTGTCTCCTGAGAAGCTTGAAGCTCAAGGAACATATTTATCTCTGTGATGAGAGGATCTGGATGTGTCAGGGCTCCCAGCTTTCGCTGGCCTCTGCTTGAGGCAGCACAGTCTCTGGAAAAATTCTTATCGAAAGGGTGGGGGGTATATTTGAGGGGGCAGAGGTATAGTGTCCTCTACATATGGGTTTCTTTTCCTTTTAATGGATTAAATAAGCAGCTGATCCTCAATTTTCTTTTATTCAGTTTAAATGGTTATTTATTTCACAAGAGAAAGAGAGAGGAGAGATAGAGAAAGAGAATGAGTGAGGGAGGGAGAGAGAGAGAGAATCCCAGGCAGGCTGTCAGCCCAGAACCCAATGTGGGCCTTGTCCCATGAACCATGAGATCATGGCCTGAGCTGAAATGAAGAGTCTGACACATAACTGACTGAGTCACCCAGGGGCCCCTATACAGGTGAATTTCTTTTTTTGTTGTTTAAAAATTTTTAAATGTTTTATCTATTTTTGAGAGAGTGTGACAGAGTGTGAGCAGGGGAAGGGCAGAGAGAGAGGGAGACACAGAATCTGAAGCAGGCTCCAGGCTCTGAGCTGTCAGCACAGAGCCCGACGCGGGGCTCGAACTCACAAACCGCGAGATCACGACCTGAGCCAAAGTCCATGCTTAACCAACTGAGCCACCCAGGAGCCCCCAGGTGGATTTCTTATTTACAAGGTTTAAGATCAGGAAAAGGACCAAGTTGTACACTGACCATATGCAGTCTGTATGTATTGTTACAGTCGATACCACGATTCTATGATGCACTGAATGTTCTGCCAGTCGTGATACTAAAGTGGTCTGTCCAGACCCACTGTCACCCCTGCTCACAGCTAAGAATTATATTCTCTTTCTGCTGTTGGGTAAGGGGTATATATGGAGTGGAGGAATGAGAAGCAAACTCTCTCGTGAAATCCGAGAAAAGTACTCTTTATCCCTAACAAGATTCTTTGCTCAACCTTACACTGTGGGCTTAAATGATAAATGTGAACATAAATAAATATAAATAAACAGAAACATAAATATAAATATAAATTCTACTCTCTTTTTTAATCCCTCTTCAATCTGCATCCATTTGAGAGTCAGGATACATACTGGGCATGGCAGTGCTTTTCTTCTCTACTGGTTCATGGTTTCTGGCTTTATGCCGGCTCCACCCAAATGAATGGAGTCTGATGCTTTGCAGGGCAGTGGTGGGTGAGGTGTGGAGTGTTCGAGAGGGAGAGATGACCATGGAGCACAAAGGTTTGAGTTCTGGTACTGGTTGCTTTTTGACTGCTCTCTGCTAAGTTGCTTCCCAGCCTAGTTGGACGTGCACAAAATAGAACAATGTGAATTTGCCTAATGAGATATAAATTCCAATGAACAAAGATTTTAAAGAGAGAAGGAAAGAGGGGTATAACCAAGGGTTGCATGATTCAAAACACACACACACAAACACACACACACACACAGACACACAGACACACACACACACACACACACACACACACACACATTTTAACAGTTGAAGGCCATTAGCAAGAAAGTCATTTGGGAAAACCTGGAAGGCTGTGCCGAGGAGATGGACAGGGGACTCTGGATCCAGGAAGAAATGGAAGGTGGAAGTTGTATCAGAGGAAGTCACATAACCACTAAGAAGTACTTAAAATTTAGGAAATGAGACGGTCGGGACATATTCATGAGGGACAGCAAGTGTCAGGCATGGCTGGAACACACACAAGCAGAAGTCCTGGGAGGAAAGGTGGTAAGCTAGACTATGGCACAGTGTTTGAGGACTTTGAAAGTCATGGTGAGTATTTCAGGCTTTGCACTTGAAAACCACAGTAACCCTTTAATCTTAAGATTCATCACAGTTTTAGAATGTCCACTTTTCCTTTTGAAGTTGTAGCTATGAGGTAAAAGAAGGGAGAGGATAGAGAGCAAGGAGAAGAGGGAACTTCTGAAATTGTGTCCTTTCTTTCTGTATAGAAACAGAGGGTCTACTTAAAGAACTGTAGGATTGACCATTTGTAATACTTCTGTTTATGAGTAACCAGCCCGATTTTGTACTATGTTTGAGCTAATAATGCTCACAGTGAAAACTCACATAGTTATCTCCCGCGATGTGTTATTTTCTTCAACAAAATGGTGTGAGACATTTTATTTAGATTTTAATGAGTATTAGACACTGTGTGAAAGGAATATTTATGTCCCATGTTTTGAGAATCTAAACTGATCCTGTTTTTAGATCAGTGAAAATACTCTGCATGATATTATGATGATGGATGTCCGTTACTAATATGTACCGAAACCATAGAATGTACCACACCCAAGAGTGAGCCTTGGGGTAAACTTTGGACTCTGAGTGATGAGGATGTGTCACAGTAGGCTCATCAGTTCTGGGAAATGTGCCATTCTGGCGGGCGATGTTGGTAATGGCAGGGGTGATATTTGGGTGGGGGCTAGGGACCTTATGGGGAATCTCTGTACCTGTGTGTTGGTGTTGCTGTGAATGTAGCACTATTGTAAAAAAATAAACTCTTGACAACAAGTACTAAATAAAAAGCAGCAACAACCAAGTGATCTTATCAAAGCTGAGAGGAGGCGTGTGATTTTGCTGCCTCCTCCCCTCCCCCCACAGAGACAGCTGAGAGGGAGCCCATCTGCTCCTCCTCTGAGAGGAGAAGGGACAGGTCTGGAGTCACCATTGAATCATACTCGGGATGCCTGCTGGGTCAATCTTCATTCTGTTGGGGCCACAGTTAATTCACCTGTATGCTCTCCATTGAGTTTCTAAGTGCAGGGATGTACAAAAACTGATGTCTTCAGTGCAACCCTGACATCTTGAAGGGAGAAGGCACCTCATTCCAGATAAGCCCAAATCCAATTGGACTAAATTTAGAAAACCAGATGATTAAATTTTGATAAACAGCTGAATGATTTTGTTCTGTGCTGAATAAATCTTAATAAAATCAGCTCTCATATCTTGTATATCTCCAAATCTCATACTTGACTGCAAAAACATGTTCAGATTTCATAACGTGGCTTCCATGGCCTTTGGCAGAGAGGAAACCTTACATTTCCAAGTTTTTCTACCATGACACTAGAATCCGTGTAAACCAGCAGTTTCATATTGACCTTCTCTATTTGTCCCATTATCCCCATTAAAACTTTGGTTCGTTTCTTTCATGTCAAATGCTCTCACCCCTCTGATTTTTGTATCTTTGGACCACAAACTCTTTACAACCAAGGGTATGTTTTATTTCTAGTCTCATGTCATCATGGTTCACATATAGGGAAGCTGTTTGCACTTTGTATTTGGTTTTTAGTATTTATTAAGGATATTTGGAGTTGCCATTCCCAGCTTCTGATCACCATGAGCAAATTAGCAGAAACCACAGTGCCGAGGTGATTTCAGTCATTCGAGGAAGGAAATTGTCATAGGCTCTGGCTGTAAAATTCTCTTTTGTCTGGCAAGAGAGTGGGACACAGGATGAAAAATGAGAGATGGCTAATGTCTGGGAACGACAAGAGCCCTGAATAAGTGTCCTTGCCCTGTTTTTATTAGGATCAGAAGGTGATGGATGTGCACAAAGAGAGAATGAATTTGTCAACATTGACTTGCGGTTGTGAGGGAAAGGGGGTCCTGAAGGGATTTGGGGTTAGGCGTTTGGGTTAATACAAAACAAATCTGGGTGCAGGGCAATTGAGAGGAAGGTTGTTTACAGTGGATATGAGGCAGAACCTCTGTTTACCTTAACTAGCCTAGGGGATGAGGCAGGTAGGGGAAATAACCTCAGAGTTAACAAGGCACCTTTTCTTTTGTTAACCCTCTCTGCTCTGGGCTGCTTTGCCTGCAGTACAGCAGTCCACAGTCCAATTCACCAATTTACCTAACTGGGCCCTATCCTCCTGCAAAAGCAGCTTTTCTGATGTAGTACTAAATTGGCAATGCTTTCAACCTGAACATCTAATCTTTTTTATTTCATATACCTATGTGTTGGGCACCTTTGCACCTGTTCCTATTTTAGGCCTTTGCCAATCCCTCTCTATTCTGGGGGTTCTTCACCGGTGTCTATTTTGGGGTGCCTTTACACCTCCCTATTCCTTCTTGGCGCCTTTTTGCCTCCTTATACTCGGGGTGCCTTTGCAACACCCTATTCTTGGGGTGTCAATCTGGCTAACTCCAACTCGGGTGTGACTCTTTTATGACTGTAATTCTCTATGCCTTGTTAACCCATTGGTGTAAGCCCAGAGGATTCCTAAGCTTATCCCCCACAGGCAATTAGTGTGAAAACAGTCGTGCAGCTGTATTAGGGGTAAATGAACAGGTAGATTAATATCTTGATAATATTAATAATCGTAATACAACATTGATGCTAATAACCTTAATGAAAGGACCATTCCAAAAGCATGTACTGCCTATCTGCATCTCTTATGCATTGTGCATACTTAATTATTTAGCTTTCATAGAAACTCTAAAAAGTAGATTATTTTACTCCTCACATTTACAGGTGAAGAAAATGAAGCCCAGAGATATAGCGGGACTTGTGAAATATGGCACCATACTGTGCAGGAGTTGGGGTATGAATCCAGGCGGTTCAGCTTCAGCTTCGATGCTCTGTCACTGTGCTAACCTACCTCTCTGCTCTGCTTTAGGGTGTTTGCATCTCAGGGAACCTGGTTCAGAATCTGACTTTCTTCAGTGAAAGCTGTAGTTCATCCCTTAACATAATCTGGAGTTTTTCACTGATCCGTCTGTCTCTTAGGAATTTTTACACTTCTCTCTGCAGATGGTTTCTATTCTTCTAATACCAACCACATAGTCCCTTACATAATGAATGATTTCATCTACATGTATCTTAAAACTCAAAAATCATTAAGAAGAAGTATTTTAGGGGCGCCTGGGTGGCGCAGTCGGTTAAGCGTCCGACTTCAGCCAGGTCACGATCTCGCGGTCCATGAGTTCGAGCCCCGCGTCAGGCTCTGGGCTGATGGCTCGGAGCCTGGAGCCTGTTTCCGATTCTATGTCTCCCTCTCTCTCTGCCCCTCCCCCGTTCATGCTCTGTCTCTCTCTGTCCCAAAAATAAATAAAAACGTTGAAAAAAAATTTAAAAAAAAAAAAAGAAGAAGTATTTTATGTTATGTTAAAGTAGCTTTCCCCAGCTAGTAAAAAGTGGAGCTGGGATTTAAACCCAAGACATCTGACTGGAGCCACTGTGTTCTTGACCAAGAAATGTAGTTGTTTTCTTGATGAATAGCCATCCTAGATAAAATATCAACATTACAAAATATGAACTGAACAAACATAAAAAAATTCTCGTAAGAGCAATATTTTCATTAAAAAATGTAGTAAACATGTAAAAAAAACGTAGTAAAAATGTAACGTGGCTGGTGATAAAAATGTGTATGTATATAACAAAATGCAATTTTTTTCTATTAACCAAATGAGAGAATAAGATCATGTCATAAAATAACCTTTTTTGTTTGTTTGCATCTTCTGTAAAATCATGAACCTTGAAATATTGACCATATGTGTAAGGTGAGCTCTTCTGAAAAATCATGAACCTTGAAATATTGACCATATGTATATAGTAAAAAGATGTGGAGATAAACACAAATATAAATATACTTAGAGAATGTTTCTTAAAAGACATATAAGAAAACCAATAGTTATTTCCAAAGAGTAGGATTATAGATACAATAATTTGGAGACAGCTTTTAAATTTTCTTTCATTCTTCTGTATACTTGGAATAATTAATGACAATCATGAATTATTTCATAATAAAATATAGTTAATAAATGTACACAAAATATTGAAAAACGTTTTTAATAATTGTCAACAGCAATGATAATCCCTAGCATTTGGGACAGCGGCGTCATACTTGGGAAATTAAGTTGTTATCTGTGTGAGTCAAAATTGGAAGTGATATAAATATCTCAAAAGACAAATGATCAAAGAGATGCCACTTAAAAAGCTTTATACAATGTCACATAATTAAATTAACAGGTAAACTCATGATAAGTATAATAACATGGGAAGAAGTGTTACAATAATCCCAAGTCAAAATCAGGACACAAAATGATATTATATGATGATTTCAGTGAAAACTCAACATGTTATGAACAAATACTTGAAATAGAACAATCATAACATAGTATGTTGGAAATATGGGATACTTTTCAGATGAAATTTTTAGAAGCATGCGGGTGACTTCAGGGTAAAATGAACATCTCTGAGTAACATCTCTGATGCCTATTTAGATTATAGGCATCATTAGGAATTTTATAGCATGTTGAATTCATAGGCAGAGATGCTCAATATTCTGAGTTTAGTCCCACAGTACAGTCAAGAGGGTAAACAGTTTCCTCAATTATTCCAACCACAAAGTTGTCCTGACATTTGTTTTTAATGACATCAGAGAAGCTGACATTGAACATGAGAGGTGTAAGTAAAAGATTGTCAAAACAGACTTTTGTAAAGCATATTACATCCAAGATACAGATGGGATCAGAGATGAAGGGGTCAGGGACTTAAATGAGTGAACTGAACAGAGAATATTTTCTTCCAGAGGGATTCTCCAACGATATGAGTGCTTAATCATAGTGGAATAGAATTTTTTTTTATTTCAAAGCACATAGATATCACCTATATGTGTATCTGTGTGCATACACAATCTTTTAATTCTTAAGAAAACTCAGGATCAGGTAAGGCAAATATTTGCACTCCCTTTTTCACTTGAAAGCTAAATTATGAGACAGTTAAGTCACTTGCCCAAGGACAGTTCAAGTTCTGCAGTTTTCAGTCTTGGTGGGAATCAGAATTTTTTAAGGACATTTAATTTTACCTCCCCAAATGCAAAAGCTTTGTTGATCCAAGGCAGTTAGCTTCTGAATCGACAGATAGATCTGGGAGAGCCTTGGGCATCTGCAGATTAACCAAGAGTCATAGACGTTTCAAGGCAGTCAGAGGTAACATAACATGGAGCAAAAGCAAGGCATTCAGAGTTCGCCCACCGATCTTCCCAAGCTGTCACTTCTTTTCTTCTCTTTGCAGATTCAGCCCTTGTCCTCAACCGCACCTTACTTTCAGCCAGTAGTATTACGATGAATAGCAGTGTGACTGAATTCATTCTCCTTGGGCTGACACAGGATCCAGTAAAGCAGAAGGCAGTATTTGGGGTCTTCTTGATCTTTTACCTTGCGACACTGTTGGGGAACTTTCTCATTGTAGTGACTATTAAAACAAGCAGGACCCTTGGGAGTCCCATGTACTTCTTCCTGTTCTATCTGTCTTTTGCTGACACCTGCTTCTCTACAACCACAGCCCCCAGATTGATTGTGGATGCCCTTTCTCAAAAGAAGACCATTTCCTACAATGAGTGCATGATTCAGGTCTTTACATTCCATTTCTTTGGGTGCATGGAAATCTTGGTGCTCATCCTCATGGCTTTAGATCGCTATGTAGCCATTTGTAAGCCCTTGCGATACACTACCATCATGAACCGGCACGTGTGCAGCATTTTGGTGATTCTAGTCTGGGTGGCATCTTGTATCCACTCTTTGGCACAAATTTTCCTGACTTTGAGATTGCCTTTCTGTGGCCCCAACGAGATTGACCACTATTTCTGTGACTTGCAGCCCTTGTTGAAACTTGCCTGCATGGACACTTATGTGACAAATTTGCTACTTGTTTCTAACAGTGGAACCATATGCACGGTGAGTTTCATAATCCTGCTTACCTCCTATGTTGTCATCTTGTACTCTCTGCGTAACCACAGTGCTGAAGGAAGGCGAAAAGCCCTTTCCACCTGCACCTCCCACTTTATTGTGGTTGTCTTATTTTTTGGTCCGTGCATATTCATATACACACGCCCCCCAGCTACATTTCCAATAGACAAAATGGTGGCTGTGTTTTATACAATTGGGACGCCCCTGCTCAACCCTCTGATCTATACTCTGAGGAATATGGAAGTGAAAAAAGCCATGAAGAAATTATGGTGTAGCAAAGAATGACTTCTTTGGATATAGGATATTCAGGGATTCTAAAGTATTTTTCCTTGACAGCTTGGTTTTCCTTCATGGACAGGCAAGATGAATTATTCTCATTGTGGGAAAAATCCATTAGGAAATTTAATTTCACTAATATTTTATATATTTATTGAATTATTATGAATAAGTACGAATAAATACACATCCTTTATTCAGAGAGGATGGCATTAAAATAGGATTACTTAACACCCATAACCATTGTGAACATCCTGGGCTGGCTCTCAGTTGAATTCTTTTGATAGCTGGCCATATTCACATGATAATTTCTCTTCTTGTACAATTTCTCTTCAGAAAAAAATATACTGACTATTGACAGAATGATTGTGTGTGTGTGTGTATGTGTGTGCACACACCAATTCTTTACAGATTTCATTCTAGTCCTTAAGAACTTGGATATAGAGCTAATCCCTATGGAACCAGAACTTAGAAATGAATGTTGTGGTCTGACAACCTGGGAGTTGGAGAAGATGTTCTGAGAAAATTCTGCGGTGGAATGTGTGCCTGAGGCTGACTCACTGGGACAGGGATGGACCCTCAAACTCCACGAAAAGCTGGAAATCTCAGTGAAAACCTGGACTGTCACTGGAAAACACTATCAGTGTTCAGTGAATGGTGGGAGAAGGAGAGTTTTACACTTGGCAGTGATGGGTGGTATCATCCAGGAACTGCTTTTGGCAGGGTCCTTGGCTTTCATCGTCACAGATCAAGGGTAGCACAATGAGGGGGTCACAATGAGGGGGTTTGGCAGCAGGAATATGCAGAAGGTTAATGGATAGAAGGGTGGCTAGAAAGCAATGTACAGTGTACAGAAAGCAAAGGTGAAAGGAAAGTGGTAACTGTATCCAGGTGGGATAGAAGAAGCTTTGCTTTTTTATATTAACAATCACTTTTTGGATATCTGAACGTTTGCAGGGAAACAAATGCACTTTCTGGGTATCTCTATAAAATTGACGTAGATTGGCTTGACGTCCTTGGCTGTTACATTTATTTGCATATCGGGAAAACACTTTATTTATTTATTTATTTATTTAGGGTTCCCAATGGTGTCTGAAAATTAAAATTTCATATTCCTCGGGAGAAGCCAGGATTGAAGGTCCACATTAGTGCTTTTCAATTCTGGTCTTCTGGTTTTGTAGGAGAGAATGTTTGAATACATAGTTTGATTTTTGAAGTTAACCAATTGAGATGTGTAATGAACACCCTACCACCATAACCACCACTCTCTCCGCCACCACCACATCATAATCTCATAATTAAGTACCATCATGTGATGCTGTTTCAGTATCTGAACTTATAATTTCCACCAAATTGGCACCAAGAAGAATTACTTTAAGTGATATAGGCTAATGAGAAAAGAATCCAATGACCTACATAAGTATGTGCAATACCAACTGAAGACCAAATGTTATCATGTCCCATCAAAGATGCCCAAGACTCCTACATAGAAAGAGGTGGCAGAATAAATAGTTAAGTCCCAAGGAAGACATTCGTCAGAGCTCTCAGTGCCATATTTACAAGAGGCAATTATGTTTTATGTTCTAAGTGAAGACTCAAGATATTCCTAATTTTGTGTCTTGCAGTTTCATTTCTGAAGCATTTGAATCTGGTCATATGAAGGTTATATTTAAAACAATAGCAGAAATTTTCTTGTCATGCTTAGTTCATTTAGATGCCAGATTCTCTTAGATGTTAAATAAAGTCTCAGTTGGAAGGGGTGGGAGAACTTGCAGGGAACTGAAAGATCTTACTTGACCTGGTACCTTAACAAACTGCCTCACTGTCTCTTCTTTTGGTAAATGGTGAAAGCTTTTTATTTGCCTTCCTTCTGGGGGCTTTTTGTAGGCTCTCTAATTTTAGCGTCCTTAATGTGGAAAGATTTCTATTTCTTGTCATCACTGATGACCCCTTCTTAGCCCTTAGAAAGCCAGTGGTTCAGTTCCAAATTCTGTACTCTTCCCAGTGAACTCTTTTGGGCTGGTCCCTAAAAGATCTCTTTATGGCTTCTGTGTGGTAGTTTCTGGGAAACATCCAGGCATCTCTGCTCCCAAAGTGTTCTATCAAAGAAGAAACATTTCTAACATAGACTGATGTCAAACAGTCACCCTCATCTGATACCAACCAGTCTCTCTTCCTTCCTTGACTTTACTTACCTCAGTCTGCTCAGTGCACCCATATGGAAGGTCCCATGCTAGGTTCTCAGAGTAGGGCTCCATCACACACGCACATGCACACACACACACACACACACACACACACACACACACACCTGGGGTGTGGGACAGACATATCTCTACAGTGAATTCTCTAAAGCTGTTGTCACAAATTACTCAGCCACTTTATAACCCGACCACGTTTATATCCTTTATCTAGTTGTAGCATACTTCTGTTGATCATTTCCTTGGTTTGGAAGTAGGCATAAGATGATTTAGGCACAAGTTCACATCCATTGTGTCTATTCAACATTTGAGTTTTAACACCTTGCTACATAAGAAAGGTTACATTATAAACAATTTGTATGACCACTGGACCTGAAGAGAATTTATTTTCATTTGGAAAGTGATGGTAGACAGCACTGGAGGGGCAAAGATGGTGGAGCAGCAGGGTAGGTTTTTCTTTTCTCTCTCTCTTCCCTGAAATACAGTTAGGTCATCACCAAACCATCTTGCACAACTAGAAAACAGATTTGAGGATTAACACAACAATCTGCAACATGAGGCACAGAACTCAGCAGGTACATGGTGCAGAGAGGTGAACTGGGTGAGAGAGAAGCTGTGGATAGTGGGGAGCTGTTTTTGCTTGTGGACAGAGGACAGAGACAGGGCGAGAGTACAGGAAATGCACTCCCCCTAACAGCAGCTGATGAGGAAGAGATAGCGTAGAAAACCCACAAGGACTGAACAAGAAAGAGAGATAGAAAACTTAGAAAGAAAGTTTACATTTACAAACTGGGGTTTTATCAAGAAAGGATGCTGAATTTTGTCAAATGGTTTCTCCATATCTATTGACAGGTTCACGTGGTTCTTCTCCTTTCTCTTACTAATGTGATGTGTCACATTGATTGATTTGTGGAAATTGAGTCATCCTTGCATCCCAGGTATAAATCCCACTTGATGGTGGTGAATAGTTCTTTTAGTGTATTGTTGGATCAGATTGGGTAGGATCTTGTTGAGAGATTTTGCATCCATGTTCATCAGGGAAATTGGCTGTAGTTCTCCTTTTTAGTGGGGTGTTTGTCTGGTTTTGGAATTAAGGTAAATGCTGGCCTCATAGAATGAGTTTGGAACTTCTCCATCCATTTCTAGTTTTTGGAACAGCTTCAAAAGGATAGGCGTTAACTCTTCTTTCAGTGTTTGGTAGAATTCCCCAGGAAAGCCATCCAGCCCTGCACTCTGGTTTTGGGGAGATTTTTGATTACATATTCAGTTTCTTTACAGTTATGGGGCTGTTCAAATCTTCTATTTCTTCCTATTTCGGTTTTTATAGTTTATATGTCTCTAGGAATTTGTCCATTTCTTTGATATTGCCCAATTTATTGGCATATAATTGCTCATAATACTGTCTTAATATTGTTTGTATTTCTGCAGTGTTGGTTGTGATCTCTCCTCTTTCTTTCTTGATTTGATTTATTCGGGTCCTTTCCTTTTCTTCTTGTCAAACTTGTTAGAGGTTTACCAATTTTGTTAATACTTTCAAAGAACCAACTCCTGGTTTCATTGATCTGTTCTACTTTTTTTTTCAATTTTGATACACTTGATTTCCACTCTAACATTTATTATTTGCTGTCTAATGCTGATTTGGGGTTTTATTTGCTGTTCTTTTTCCGACTCTTTTAAGGAGAATGCTCGGTTGTGCATCTGAGATCTTTCTTCCTTCTTTTGGAAGGCGTGCATTGCTACATACTTCCCTCTTATGACTGCCTTGGTTGCGCCCAGATTTTGTGCTGTGGTGTTACCATTTTCTTTGGCGCATATACTTTTTATGTACCTCTTTAACTTCTTGGTTAACCTATTCATTCTCTAGTAGGATGCTCTTTAGTATCCAAGTATTGGTTGACTTTCCAAATATTTTCTTGTGGTTGATTTTGTGTTTCACAGTGTTGTGGTCTGAAAATATACAAGGTATGATCTCAATCTTTTTGTACTTATTCAGGGCTGATCTGTGTCCCAGTATGCGATATTTTCTGGAGAATGTTCCACGTGCACTGGAGAAGAATATGTATTGTGCTGCTTTAGGATGGATTGTTCTGAATATATCTGTTAAGTACATCCAGTCCAGTATGTCATTAAAAGCCTTTGTTTCTTTGTTGATGTTCCACTCAGATGATCTGTCCATTGTTGTAATTTGGGTGTTGAAGTCCCCTACTATTATCGTATTATTGTCAATGAGTTCCTTTATATTTGTGATTAATCGATTTGTAAATTTGTGGTATCAAAACTTGGGGACAGAAATGTTTACAATTGTTAAATCTCCTTGGCAGATAGACAACTTAATTTTGATCTGATACCCTCCTTCATCTCTTGTTACACTCTTTATTTTAAAATCTGGATTTTCTGATATAAGACTGGCTACTCCAGCTTTCCTTTGGCAACCATTAGCATGATAGATGGTTCTCTATCTTCTTACTTTCAATCTGAAGGTGTCATAAGTCTAAAATGAGTCTCTTCTAAACAGCATATAGATGGATCTTGTTTTTTCATCCATTCTGTTACCCTATGTCTTTGATTGCAGCATTTAGACCATTGACATTTAGAGTGAGTCCTGAACGATATGAACTTATTGCCATTGTGTTGTCTGTGGAGTTGGAGTTTCTGGTGGTATTGTCTGGTCCTTTCTAGTCTTTGTTGCTTTTGATCTTTTTTGTTTTGTTTTGTCTTTTTTCCTCTCAGAGAGTTCCCCTTAAAATTTCTTGCAGGTCTTGTTTAGTGTTCACCAACCCATCAGTTTTGTTTGGGAAACTTTTTATCTCTCCTATTTTCAATGACAACCTTGCTGGGTAACGAATTCTTGGCTGCATTCTGATTCAACATGTTGAACATATCTTGCCAATCTTTTCTTGCCTGCCAAGTTTCTGCGGATAGGTCTGCTGTGAACCTGCTCTGTTATCCCTTGTAGGTTAAGGACTTTTTTTTTCTTTTCCCTTGCTGTTTTCATGATTCTTTCCTTGCCTGAGTATTTTGTGAACTTGACTATGATATGCCTTTTTGATGCTTGGTTTTTGTTGAATCTAATGGGAGTTTTCTGGGCTTCATGGATTTTGAGGTCTACTTTTCCACTATTATTTGCTCCCATGACCCTTCTACTCGTTTTCCCTCTCTTCATCTTCTGGGACCCCTATGATTAGGATATTATTCCTTTTTAATGAGTCACTGAGTTCTCTCATTCTTATATTCTGCTCCTTTGCCTTAGCTTTCCTCTTTTGTTCTTCTTCACTATTCTCTATAATTTTGTCCTCTGTATCATGAATTTGCTGCTCTGCTTCATCCATCCTTGCCACCATAGCACCATTCGAGATTGAATGTCAGTAATAGCATTTTTAATTCCACCTTACTGGAGTTTACTTCCTTTTTGCCACAGAAAGGGATTCTTCGTGTTTTTTGTTTTTTATTTTACCCTGGGTATTATTCTTACTATCGTGATTCTAAATTTGTGTTCTGTCATCTTGCTTGTAACTGTGTTGATTAAGTCCCTGGTTGCCATTTCTTCCTTTTCTTTCTTTTGGGGTGAATTCCTTCATTTAATCATTTTGAAGGAAGAAAAAGAATTAACAAAATAAAGTAAATAAATAAAAATTAAAAAATTAAAATCAACACAAAGAAATCAAATGTAGGATGCTGGTCATAGGTGTGTTCTGGATGTTTGTTGAAAGAAGTTTGATAGAATAGAGAAACAAAGGAAATAAAAGAAATGAAAAAAAGGCAAACAGTTGAAAATTTAAAATAATGAATACAATAACAAAATAAAAAGTAATGAGGAAAGTGAAATCGATTTAAAAGTTTACAAAAACGTGAAAAATACAGTAGAAAAAACTGAAGAAAAATCTTTTCATAAAAATGGGAATAAGTATCAATTTTTTCTCTTTCTCTATTCACGAACAAGAAAAGAAACTAAAATTAAATATAGAGAACATACAGATGGGTGATGGGTGGGTTGTGTGTGAGTGGATGAATAAATGGGCAAAGGACCTTGAGGAAGACACTTGCTAGGATGAACACTGGGTGTCAGATGTAGGGCATGAACCACTGGATTCTACTCCTGAAATTATTAGTGAGCTATATGCTCACTATCTTGGATGTAAATTAGAAAATATAATGTGGTATGTACAATGCAGTCATACCATTAAAATGAATGAAATCTTACCATTTTCAACAACATGGATAGACTTAGAGTGTCCATAAGCTAAATAACTCAGACAGAGGAAGTCAAATAGCACATGATTTCACTCATATGTGGAATTTAAGAAATAAGGCAAATGAACAAAGAAAGGAAAAAGAAAACAAAACACCCAGACTCTAAAATACCGAACAGAAAATGCTGGTTGTTGAAGGGAGGTGGGTGGCTGTGTGAAATAGTAAAGGAGATCAAGGGAGAGAAGATACTCCACAGGTAGCCAGTCTCTGACACTTGTGATGAGCACTGAGTAATGTGTAGAATTGCTCAATAACAAAAGTGCATTTCATTGTTAAGTATAACTTGAATTGATTTAAAAATAAAAACTACTTGAAAACATCTTCATTTCCATATATTTTCCCTTCTCTCTTTACCTGACAACTTACTGACTTAAAAATATTTAGAAAGTGTAAAAATTTTAATGAGTAGTTTTCATTGTAATTTTATAATTTATGAGTATTTTTAAGATTTATATTATATCTAAGAGTGACATTTTCTAAAATAAGAAACAGGGAGAAGTTTAGAAACATGTTTAAAGTGACAGAGACACAAATAGTGAAGCTAGAATTCAATCATATCAAATGTGGTTAAACTTGTACATAGGCTCCGAGTTTTGTGTGGTGTTACAAAAGATTTGGCTTAAAGAGCAGAACATTTGGGAACTTTCAGGAATCTATACCTGCTTGCTTTTTCTGTAGGGCAGGGACAGGAGTGGAGCACTTGGTAACTGAAATGAGAAGTGTCCCTTAAGACAGACTGGAGGGGGAGAAGGGCTCTGAGGACAGAATCTGCCCATTGATGGCATTGTTCAGGAATCCTTGGCACTGACGTTTGCTGTGGTCAAGGATTGTTTGAGATTATCCCTTGCGGTGGGTGGAAGGCCAGAGTCCTTGTCCCTCCAAAGGCTCGGCATTTGTGAACATCTATGAAATCTCTATAAATATAAGATGGAGGAGGAAGAAATGTTTAATTCGTGTGCTCTTCTGGGGAGTTGTTTTGGGGTTACAGAGTTGCTTTAAGAGACTTTTCTATCATCAAGTATTGGGGATATTTCCTTTTTATTCTCGTAAGTTTTAAGAATAGAAGTGAGAAATTTTTTGCTGATATTACAGCTCTAACTCAGTCCTTTTAATAAAGACTGGCTGTCTGTGGAGTATCTCCTCTCCCCACAGACCCTGCACTGGAAAGCTGAGTAAATCTATTGGATGTATGGTTCACATGTTGCACACTTACTGCACATGATTCATCTTCAAAGTAAATCCGAATTGCGAGAGCAAATATAGGAGCTCTCTATTGGATCTCATCTCCTTTATGAGCAATAAGGTAAGTTTTCAAACCCAAGTAAACTATGTTCTTTTACTTGCCTCCCATGCAGGACTGGGTTTTAGGGCAGTTGCCATGATTTAATTTTGTCTCCTGAGAAGCTTGAAGCCCTGGGAACATATTTGTCTTAGTGATGAGAGGATCTGAATGTGTCAGGGCTCCCAGCTTTCACTGGCCTCTGCTTGAGGCAGCACAGTCTCTGGAAAAATTCTTATCAAAAGGGTGGGGGGTATATTTGAGGGGGCATAAGTATAGTGTCCTCTACATATGGGTTTCTTTTTCTTTTAATGGATTAAATAAGCAGCTGACCCTCAATTTATTTATTTCATTGAATTTTTTTAATTTATTTTGAGAGAGAGAGAGAGAGAGGAGAGAGAGAGAAATGGAGAATGAGTGACTGAGAGGCAGGAAGAGAGACAGAGAGAGAGAGAGAGAGAGAGAATCCCAGGCAGGCTGTCAGCGCAGAACCCTATGTGGGGCTTGATCCCACGAACCGTGAGATCATGACCTGAGCTGAAATGAAGAGTCTGACACATAACTGACTGACCCACCCAAGCACCCCTATTCATGTGGATTTCTTATTTATAAGGCTTAAGTTCTGGAAAAGGAACAGGTTGTATACTGACCATACGCAGTCTCTATGCATTAATACTGTTGATACCTCGATCTGTGGTTTACTGATTATTCTGCCAGTAATGATACTAAAGTTGGCTGTCCATACCTCCTGAAAAACCTGCTTACAGCTAAGAATTATATTCTCTTTCTGCTGTTGGGGTAAGGGGTATATATGGAGTGGAGGAATGAGAAGCAAACTCTCTCGTGAAATCTGAGACAAGTACTCTTTATCCCTAACAAGATTCTTTGCTCAACCTTACACTGTGGGCTTAAATGATAAATGTGAACATAAATAAATATAAATAAACAGAAACATAAATATAAATATAAATTCTGCTCTCTTTTTTAATCCCTCTACAATTTGCATCCATTTGAGAGTCAGGGTACGTACTGGGCATGGCAGTGATTTTCTTCTCTGATTCACGGTTTCTGGCTTTATGCCGGCTCCACCCAAATGAATGGAGTCTGATGCTTTGCAGGGCAGTGGTGGGTGAGGTGTGGAGTGTTCGAGAGGGAGAGATGACCATGGAGCACAAAGGTTTGAGTTCTGGTACTGGTTGCTTTTTGACTGCTCTCTGCTAAGTTGCTTCCCAGCCTAGTTGGACGTGCACAAAATAGAACAATGTGAATTTGCCTAATGAGATATAAATTCCAATGAACAAAGATTTTAAAGAGAGAAGGAAAGAGGGGTATAATCAAGGGTTGCATGATTCAAAACACACACACACACACACACACACACACACATTTTAACAGTTGAAGGCCATTAGCAAGAAAGTTGTTTGGGAAAACCTGGAAGGCTGTGCCGAGAAGATGGACAGGGGACTCTGGATCCAGGAAGAAATGGAAGGTGGAAGTTGTATCAGAGGAAGTCACATAACCACTAAGAAGTACTTAAAATTTAGGAAATGAGACGGTCGGGACATATTCATGAGGGACAGCAAGTGTCAGGCATGGCTGGAACACACACAAGCAGAAGTCCTGGGAGGAAAGGTGGTAAGCAAGACTATGGCACAGCATTTGAGGACTTTGAAAGTCATGGTGAGTATTTCAGCCTTTGCACTTGAAAACCACAGTAACCCTTTTATCATAAGTTATGATTTATCATATTTTTAGAACACCCACTTTTCCTTTTGAAGTTGTAGCTAGGAGGTAAAAAGAGGGAGAAGATAGAGTGAGGAGAAGACGGAATTTCTGAAATTGTGTCCTTTCTTTCTGTATAGAAACATAGAGGGTCCACTTAAAGAATTGTAGGATTGACCATTTGTAATACTTCTGTTTATGAGTAACCAGCCTGATTTTGTACTATGAGCTAATAATGCTCACAGTGAAAACTCACATCATTATCTTCCACGATGTATTATTTTCTCCAACAAAATGGTGTGAGACATTTATTTAGAATTTGATGAGTATTAGACACTGTGTGAAAGGAATATTTATGTCCCATGTTTTGAGACTCTAAACTGATCCTATTTTAGGTCAGTGAAAATACTCTGTATGATATTATGATGATGGATGTATGTTACTAATATTTACTGAAACCATAATGTACCACACCAAAGAGTGACCCTTGGGGTAAACTTTGGACTCTGGGTGATGAGGATGTGTCACGGTAGGCTCATCAGTTCTGGGAAATGTACCGTTCTGGCGGGCGATGTTGGTAATGGCAGGGGTGATATTTGGGTGGCGGCTAGGGGCCATATGGGGAATCTCTGTACCTGTGTGTTGGTGTTGCTGTGAATGTAGCACTGCTCTAAAAAAATTAAGTCTTAGCAACACGAACAAACTAAAAAGCAACAACGACCAAAAAATCTTATTAAAGTTGAGAGGAGGCGTGTGATTTTGCTGCCTCCTCCCCGCCCCCCACAGAGACAGCTGAGAGGGAGCCCATCTGCTCCTCCTCTGAGAGGGAAGGGACAGGTCTGGAGTCACCACTGAATCATACTCGGGATGCCTGCTGGGCCAGTCTTCCTTCTGTTGGGGCCACAGTGGATCCACCTGTATACTCTCCATTGAGTTTCCAAGTGCAGGGGATACAAAGATGGATGTCTTCAGTGCAACCCTGACATCTTGAAGGGAGCAGGCACCTCATTCCAGATAAGCCCAAATCCAACTGGACTATGTTTAGAAAACTAGATAACTAAATTTTGATAAACAGCTGAATGATTTTGTTCTGTGCTGAATAAATCTTAATAAAATCAGCTCTCATATCTTGTATATATCCAAATCTCATACTTGACTGCAAAAATATGTTCAAATTTCATAACGTGGCTTCCATGGCCTTTGGCAGAGATGAAACCTTGCTTTTCCAAGTTTTTCTACTATGACACTAGAATCAGTCTATACCAGAGGTTTCATATTGATCTTCTCTATTTGTCCCATCATCGCCATTAAAACTTTGGTTGGTTTCTTTCATGTCAAATGCTCTCACCTCTGTGATTCTTGTTTCTCTGGATCACAAACTCTTTACAACCAAGGGTATGTTTTATTTCTAGTCTCATGTCATCATGGTTCACATATAGGGAAGCTGTTTGCACTTTGTATTTGTTTTTTAGTATGTATTAACGATATTTGGAGTTTCCATTACCAGCTTCTGATCACCATGAGCAAATTAGTGCCAAGATGATTTGAGTCACTTGGGGGAAGGAAATTAGTGTGAAAAAGCGTTGTGCAGATGTAGTATGGGTAAATGAAGAGGTATATTAATATCTTGGTAATATTAACAATCATAATGGAATGTTGATACTAGTAATCATAATGAAAGAACCATTCCAATCACAGTTACTAAATACTTGCATCTCTTCTGTGTCGTACATACTGAATTATTTAGCCTTCATAGCAACACTAAAAAGTAGATTATTTTACTCTTCACTTTTATAGGCGAAGAAAATAAAACACAGAGATATGTACGGACTTTGCAATATGCCGCGATACTGAGCAGTGTGTGGGGTATGAATCCAGTGGTTCCACTTCAGCCTCGATGTTCTCACTGTGCTAACTTACCTCTCTAGTGTGCTTTCAGGTGTTTGCATCTCAGAGAACTTGGTTCAGATCCTGACTTTTTTCAGTTAAAGCTATAGTTCATCTCTTAACAGGATTCTCAGTTTTTCACTGACCCATCTGTCCTTTAGTAATTTTAACTCTTCTCTCTGCAGATGGTTTCTATACTTGTAATACCAACCACATAGTCCCTTACATAATTAATGATATCATCTACATGTATTTTAAAACTCAAAAATCATTAAGAAAAAGTATTTTGCCCATTTTTGCCATAAGTCCAGGTAATTGTGATTTGATATTTAAAATCAAAGATGATTATGGAAGTATGAGAGAAGGGAATGGCAGTACAATTATAAAATGTTTTGGAAAAAGACTAAATTAGAATGGGGAAATGGACAGCTTGTAATATAAGAAAAGGAAAAAAGGTCACAGAAAAAGGGAAAAAGTAAAATCATAATAGGGAGAGTAGCAGAGGCTGGGACTTACATAGTTCTCACTTATCATGAGCTGGATCTTTTTCTCATTTTATTTACAGCGTAATCATGGTTATGTGTAAAGTAGCTTTCCCCAGCTAGTAAAGAGTGGAGCTGGGATTTGAACCCAAGACATCTGACTGTAGCAACTGTGCTCTTGACGAAGAATGTAGTTATTTTCTTGATGAATAGCCATCCCAGATAAAATACCAAGGTTGCAAATTATGAACTGAACAAAGATAAAAATTTCTCGTAAGAGCAATATTTTCATTAAAAATGTAGTAAAATGTAAAATGTGGTTGCTGATAAAAATGTGTATGTATAAAACAAAATACAATTTTTTCTACTATCCAAATGAGGGAATAAGATCATGTCATAAAATAACCTTTTTTTGTTTGTTTGCATGTTCATCAGCTTTTCTGCAAAATCATCAACTTTGAAATATTGACCATATGTGTATATAGCAAAAGGATGTAGAGATACACATATATGTTAATATACTTAGGGAATGTTTCTTAAAAGACATTTCTAAAAGAAACCAAAAGTAATGATTTCTGGAGAGTAGGATTATATATTCAATTGCTTGGAGACAGCTTTAAATTTTCTTTCATATTTCTGCGTACTTTGAATAATTAATGAAAAACATGAATTATTTCATCAGAAAATATAGTTAATAAATGTACACACAATATTGAAAATATTTTTAGTAATTATCCACAGCAATGGTAATCTCTAGTATTTGGGACAGCAACATCATGCTTGGGAAATTACTCTAAGTTGCTATTTATGTGAATCAAAATTGGAAGCAATATAACTGTCTCAAAGGAAAAACGGTCAAAGAGATTCCATAGAAGAAATTTTATACAAAGTCACATAATTAAATTAACAGTTAAACTAATGATAATTTTGATAACATGGCAGGAAGGGTTATAATAATTCCAAGTCAAAATCAGGACACAAAATATTATATGATGATTTCAATGATAAACTCAATATGTTATGAACAAATACTTGAAATAGAACTATCATAACATAGTATGTTGGAATTATGGGATACTTTTCAGATAAAATTTTTAGAAGCGTGCTGGTGACTTCAGGGTAAAATGAACATGTCTGAGTAACATCTCTGATGCCTATTTAGATTATAGGCATCATTAGGAATTTTATAGCATGTTGAATTCATAGGCAGAGATGCTCAATATTCTAGTTTAGTCTCACAGTACAGTCAAGAAGGTAAACAGTTTTCCTCAACTATTCCAACCTCATAGTTTTCTTTACATTGGTTATATAATGACATCAGGGAAGCTGATGTTGAACATGAAGGCATTAAGTAAAATATTGTCAAAATAGATTTTTATAAAGCATATTATATCCAAGAAACTGATGGGTTCAGAGATGAAGAGGTAGGAGACCCAAAAATAAGTGAACTGAACTGAGAGTATTTTCTTCCAGAGGGATTCTCCAACAATACTAGTGCTTAATCTTAGTGGAATAGTCTCTTTTAGATTTCAAAGCACATAGATAAAACGTATAACACATGAGATATATGTGTGTATCTGTGTGCATAAACAATCTTTTAATTCTTAAGGAAACCCAGGGACAGGTAAGGCAAATACTTGCACTCCATTTTTCAAATGAAAGCTGAATTTTAACACAGTTAAGTTACTTGCTGAAGGAGAATTGAAGTTCTGCAATTTTCAATCTTGGTAGGAATCAGAATTTTTAAAGGACATTTCATTTTACCTCCCCAAATGCAAAGGCTTTGATCCAAGGTAGTTAGTTTCTGAATCAACAGATAGATCTGGGAGAGGCTTGGGCATCTGCGGATTTACCAAGAGTCAAAGAGGATTGAAGGCAGTCAGAAGTAACATAACATGGTGCAAAAGCAAGGCATTCAGAGTTCAGCCCACCGATCTTCCCAAGCTGTCACTTCTTTTCTTCTCTTTGCAGATTCAGCCCTTGTCCTCAACTGCACCTTACTTTCAGCCAGTAGTACTGTTATGAATAGGAGTGTGACTGAATTCATTCTCCTTGGGTTGACACGGGATCCAGGAAAGCAGAAGGCAGTATTTGGGGTCTTCTTGATCTTTTACCTTGCGACACTGTTGGGGAACTTTCTCATTGTAGTGACTATCAAAACAAGCAGGACCCTTGGGACTCCCATGTACTTCTTCCTGTTCTATTTGTCTTTTGCTGACACCTGCTTCTCTACAACCACAGCCCCCAGATTGATTGTGGATGCCCTTGCTCAAAAGAAGACCATTTCCTACAATGAGTGCATGATTCAGGTCTTTACATTCCATTTCTTTGGGTGCATGGAAATCTTGGTGCTCATCCTCATGGCTTTA
Source organism: Lynx rufus (assembly GCF_022079265.1). NCBI lineage: Eukaryota > Metazoa > Chordata > Mammalia > Carnivora > Felidae > Lynx > Lynx rufus. The sequence goes on from NW_025814897.1 coordinate 100,799,324, forward strand.
GATCGCTATGTAGCCATTTGTAAGCCCTTGCGATACACAACCATCATGAGCCGGCACGTCTGCAGCGTTTTGGTGATTCTAGCCTGGGTGGGATCATGTATCCACTCTTTGGCACAAATTTTCCTGGCTTTGAGATTGCCTTTCTGTGGCCCCAACGTGATTGACCACTATTTCTGTGACTTGCAGCCCTTGTTGAAACTTGCCTGCATGGACACTTATGTGACAAATTTGCTAGTTGTTTCCAACAGTGGGGCCATATGCACGGTGAGTTTCATAATCCTGCTTATCTCCTATGTTGTCATCTTGTACTCTCTGCGAAACCACAGTGCTGAAGGAAGGCGAAAAGCCCTTTCCACCTGCACCTCCCACTTTATTGTGGTTGTCTTATTTTTTGGTCCATGCATATTCATGTATACACGCCCCCCAACCACATTTCCAATAGACAAGACAGTGTCTGTGTTTTATACAATTGGGACGCCCCTGCTCAACCCTCTGATCTATACACTGAGGAATATGGAAGTGAAAAAAGCCATGAAGAAATTATGGTGTAGCAAAGCATGACTCCTTTGGATACAGGATATTCAGGGTTTCTAATGTATTTTCCTTAACAGCCTGGTCTTCCTTCATGGACAGGCAAAATGAATTATTCTCATTGTGGGAAAAATCCATTAGGAAATTTTAATTTCACTAATATTTATATATTTAATTGACTTATTATGAATAAGTACGAATAATACACATCCCTTTTTCAGAGAGGATGGCATTAGAATAAGATTATTTAAATTCCGTAACCATTGTGAACAACCTGGCTGCCTCTCAGTTGAATTCTTTTGACCGCTGCCCATATTCACATGATAATTTCTCTTTCTGTACAATTTGTCTTCAGAAAAAAATATACTATTGACAGAATGATTGTGTGTGTGTGTGTGTGTGTGTGTGTGTTTGCACACACCAATTCTTTACAGATTTTCTTTTAGTCCTTAAAAACTTGGACATAGAGCTAATCCCTATAGTTTCAGAACTTAGAAAGGAAGGTTGTGGTCTTGACAACCTGGGAGTTGGAGAAGATGTTCTGAGAAAATTCTGTGGTGGAATGTGTGCCTGAGGCTGACTCACTGGGACATGGATGGACCCTCAAACTCCACGAAGAGCTGGAAACCTCAGTGAATACCTGGACTGTCGCTGGAAAACACTCTCAGTACTCAGTGAGTGGTCGGAGAAGGAGAGTTTTACAGTTGGCAGTGATGGGCGGTATCAGCCAGGAACTGCTTTTTGGCAGGGTCCTTCTCTTTCATCGTCACAGATCAGGGTCAGTGAGGGGGTTTGGCAGCAGGAATATGCAGAAGGTTAAGGGGTAGAAGGGCGCTAGAAAACAATGTACCCGTGTAGAGAAAGCAAAGGTGAAAGGAAAGTGGTAACTGTATCCAGGTGGGATAGAAGAAGCTTTGCCTTTTTATATTGGAGAATCGCTCATTGTGTATCTGAACATTTGCAAGGAGAAAAATGGAGTTCCTGGGTATCTCTAAAAAATTGACCTAGATTAGCTTGACTTCCTTATCTCTTGCATTTATTTGCATATTGAGAAAACACATTTATTTATTTATTTATTTATTTATGATTCCCAATGGTGTCTGAGCATTCAAATTTCATATTCCTCGGGAGAAGCCAGGATTGAAGGCCCACATTAGTGCTTTTCAATTTTGGGCTTCTGGTTTTGTAGGTGAATATTTAAATACATAGTTTGATTTTTTAAGTTAACATAATTGATATGTGTAATAAACACCCTACCACCATAACCACCACCACGTCCACCACCACCACATCATAATTTCATAATTAAGTACCGTCATGTGATGCTGTTTCAGTATCTGAACTTACAATTCCCATCAAATTTGCTCCAAGAAGAATTACTTTAAGTGATATAGGCTAATGGGAAAATAATCCAATGACCTTCCCAAGTATGACAACATTTCTACCAACTGAAGACCAAATGTTATCATGTCCCATCTAAGATGCCCAAGACTCCTACATAGAAAGAGGTGGCAGAATAAATAGTTAAGTCCCAACGAGAACATATGTCAGAGCTCTCAGTGCCATATTACAAGAGGCAATTATGTTTTATGTTCTAAGTGAAGACTCAAGATATTCCTAATTTTGTGCCTTGCAGTTTCATTTCTGAAGCATTTGAATCTGGTCTGTGAAGGTTATATTTAGAATACTCGATTCTTAAGTGACCAAGACATAATAAAATTAACGTTTAATTCTTATCACTTGTTGATTCTTAAAATTTAATATAGTGGGAGAAAGAAAATATTCATTAGTATTCAGAAAGCTGTGGGAATTTTCTTTTCATGCTTAGGTCATTTAGATCCCAGCTTCCCTTAGATTTTAGATAAAGTCAGTTCATAGGGGTGGAAGAAGTGGTCAGGGGACCAAAAAGTCTTACTTGACCTGAACCTTAACGAACTCACTCACCGTGTCTGCTTCTGGCAAATGGTGAAAGATTTTTCTTTGCCTTCCTTATGGGGATTTTTGTAGGCTCTCTAATTATAGTATCCTGGGTGTGGGAAGAAGATTTCTGTTTCTTATGATCACTGATGACCCCTTGTTAGCCCTCAGAAAGCCAGTGGTTTCCTTCCAAATTTTGTACCCTTCCTAGTGAACTCTTTTGAGCTAGTCCCTAGAAGTTCTCCTTATGGCTTCTCTGTGGGAGTGTGTGGGGAAACATCCAGGCATATCTGCTCCCAAAGAGTTATATTTATATGGAAAACTTCTAACATAGGCTAACGTCAACCAGTCACCCTCACCTGATACCAACCAGTCTCTCTTCCTTCCTTGACTTTTCTTATCTCATTCTGTTGTGAGTACCCATATGGAGGGCCCGCATGCTAGGTTCTCCAAGTAGTGCTCCAGCATGCAAACACACACACACACACACACACACACACACACACAGACACATGTGAAGTCTGGGGTGAGGGACAGACATATCTCTACAGTGATTTACTTAAAGCTTTTTTCACAAGTCTCTTGGCCACTTTATAACCTGACCACGTCTATATCCTTTATCTAGTAGGATACTTTCTTTCATCTTTTTCTTTGGTTTGGAAATAGGCATAAGGTGATTTAGAACATAGTTCACATCCATTGTGTCTATACAACATTTCAGTTTTAACACCTTGCTCCATAAGAAAGGTTACATTATAATTTGTATGAACACTGGGCCTCAACAGAATTTATTTTCATTTAGAAAGTGATGGTAGACACCACTGGAGGGGCCAAGATGGAGGACCAGCAGGGAAGTTTTTTTTTCCTTTCTCGTCCCTGAAATGCAGCTGGATCAACGCTAAACCACCTTGCACACCTAGAGAAGAGATTTGAGAATTAACACAGTAATCTGCAACTTGAGGCACAGAACTCATCAGGTACATGGTGTAGAGAGGTGAACTGGGGGAGAGAGAAGCTGTGGATACTAGGACCTGTTTTTGCTTGTGGACAGAAGAAAGAGACACGGTGAGAGTATAGGAAATGCACTCCCTCTAAAAGCAGCTGGTGAAGAAGAAAAAGAGCAGAAACACCCACAAGAAAGGGAGGAAGAGAACTTAGAAAAGAGAGGGTTTAATTAAGTCTCCATAAACAGGGGTGGGCAGAATTAAAACTCCACAGCTCAATACCCAGCAAAGCTCTGTTTGGAAGGGTGAATACCCCAGCAGCAGACAGTGAGGTCCGAGGGGGTCCTAGGGCCACACCGGGAGAGGCAGTTTCCCTTCCGGGATAACATTTGGTAGACGCTGTGTGGCCTCCCCACAGGCATAGGTCCCAGCGGACCCTGGATAACAGCCACGTTCACTGGGGTTGCGGCGAGGATGTTAAGGGTGAAGCCTGGTGCCATATCTGTTTTGTGATTTACCATAATTCATAATCCCTGAATCACTGCTGCTACACAATTGCATGAACTTTTTCTAGCACAAGCTGGCACCAGGCTGCACTCTCTGGGTATCTGCAGCATTGCAGTCATGTGAACTTTCCTGGGGGCAGGGAGGCACCAGCCATTGCTCTTGAGACCCTCCCCCAAAGCATCTCAGTGGGCCATAGCTGCGAGGCCCTCAGAAGTGAGGGGTTTGGATACACAGCCCCATCTGAGATAAAACTTGGGAGGGAGGTGCTGCCTGGCAGACTGATGTCTTGGTCACAGGCAGTGTAGTTGCGGGGAGTGGACAGAGCCTGAGACAAAGGAGGAGTGCTTGATTGCTGGTGGGGGAGTTCACAGAGTTCTGATACTAGAGACTGGGTAGCTTGGTGTTTCCATTTTCAGCCCTCCTGAGCATGTGAATACACACCCATGTTCACCACAACCTTCCACTCTAGCACACTAAGAAGCACCATCTTGTGGAGGATCAAGCCATTACACCAAGGTCCTTCCAAGTGGGCCAATGGTGCTCTAGAGGAATGCCATAAGTGTCTGCCTGCTTAGTTTACACCCATAAAGTGCTTGATAGTTTGACTCCTGGGGGAAACTGGATTTCTTTCAACGATATTTCATTCTGTTCACTGGTCCATCTATTCAAATTTTTTTTCTTTTTCTTCTCTTTTCTCATTCTTGAAAAGACAAAGAGAAAAACATATTTATTTTCCATTCTTATAAAAAGATTTCTCTTTACGGTTTCTACTTTACTTTTTACTTTTTTGTAAATTTTTAAATCCTATTTCACTTTCATCATTTCATTTTATTCTACCTTATTGTATTTGTTATTTTAAATGTTCAAATGATTTTCTTTTTGTCCACTTTTATTCACTTGTTTTATTTCCTTTGTTCTCTATTCTATCAAGCTTCTTTCAACAACCAGACCAAAACACACCTACAATCCAGCATTCTTTACTTGATATTTTTTTGTGTTGTTTTAAATTGTTGAATTTTTATTTATTTATTTTACTTTATTAATTCTTTTTCATTCTACAAAACGATGAAATGAAGGAATTCAGCCGAAAAGAAAGAAGAGGAAGAAGTGACAACCAGAGACTTAATCAATTCAGTTATAAGCAAGATGTCAGAAAGAGAATTTAGAATCACAATATTAAGAATACTACTCAGCTTAAAACACACACACACACACACACACACACACACACACACACACACAATTGCTTTCCGTGGCAATAAAAGAAGTGTCAGAGTGAAATTAAAAAAGTTATAACTGACATTCAATGTCAAATGGTGCCATAGTGGCAAGGATGGATGAAGCAGAGCAGCAAGTCAATGATATAGAGGACAAAATTATGGAGAATAATAAAGTTGAGAAAAACAGGAAAACTAAGGCAAAAGAGCATGATATAAGAATGAGAGAACTCAGCGACTCATTAAAAGGGAATAATATCCAAATCATAGGGGTCCCAAAGGTGAAGAGAGAGAAAAAGGGGTAGAAGGGTCATGTGAGCAAATAATAGTGGAAAAGTAGACCTCAAAATCCAGAAAGCCCAGAAAACTGCCATTAGGGTCAAGAAAAACCAAGCATCAAAAAGACATATCATGTTCAAATTCACAAAATACTCAGGCAAGGAAAGAGTCATGAAAGCAGCAAGGGGGAAAAAAAAAACCCTTAATCTACAAAGGAAGACAGATCATGTTCACAGCAGACCTATCTGCAGAAACTTGGCAGGCCAGAAAGAAGTGGCAAGATATGTTCACGTGTTGGATCAGAAAGTATGCATCAAGAATTTGTTATCCAGCAAGGTTGTCATTGAAAATAGAAGGAGAGATAAAAAGTTTCCCAAACAAACCTGATGAAGCTGGTGAACACTAACCCAGCCCTGCAAGAAATTTTAAGGGGAGCTCCCTGGGAGGAAAAAAGATGAAACAAACAAAAAAGATCAAAAGCAACAAAGACTAGAAAGGACCAGAGAATACCACCAGAAACTCCAACTCCACAGACAATTTGAATAGCCCCACTAAAGAAATTGAATCCGTAATCGTAAATCTCCCCAAAACCTGAGTCCACGGCTGGATGGCTTTCCCGGGGAATTCTACCAAACACTGAAACAAGAATTAACACCTATTCTTTGGAAGTTGTTCGAAAAAACAGAAAAGGAAGGAAAAGTTCCAAACACATTCTATGAGGCCAGCATTACCTTGATTCCAAAACCAGACAAACACCCCACTGAAAACAACTACAGACCAATTTCCCTGTTGCACATGGACGTAAAAGCTCTCAACAAGATCCTAGCCAACACTAAAAGAATTATTCACCACGATCAAATGGTTTATAGCTGGGAGGCAAGACTGACTCAATTTCCATAAACCAATCAATGTCACACATCTTGCTTAAAAAGAGGGCGGAAGAACCACATGAACCTGTCAATAGATGTGGACAAAGCATTTGACAAAATTCAGCATCCTTTCTTGATGAAACCCCTCAAAGAGAAGTGATAAAAGGATTATACCTCAAGATCATAAAAGCTATATACGAGAGATCCACCACTAATATCATCCTTGGTGGGGAAAAAACTGAGAGCTTTCCCACAAGGTCACGAAAATAACGAGGATGTCCACTCTCTCCACTGTTATTCAATGTAGTATTGAAAGTCCTAGCCTCAGTAATCACACAACACAAAGGAATAAAATGCATCCAATTGGCAAGGAGGAATCAAACTTTCACTCTTTGCAGATGACATGATACACTATATGGAAAACCCAAAGGTTCCACCAAAAAGATGCCAGAACTGATCCGTGAATTCAGCAATGTCGCAGGATATAAATTCAATGCACAAAATCAGATGCATTTCTATATACCAATAATGAAGCAACAGAAAGATACATCGAGGAATCGATCCCATTCGGGATTGCACCAAGAACCATAAGACACCTAGGAATAAACCTAAACAAAGAGGTGAGAAATCTATACACTGAAAACAATAGGAAGCTACTGAAAGAAATGGAAGAAGACACACAACAAGATGGAAAATATTCTCTGGTCATGGATTAGAAGAACAAATATTGCTAAAATGTCAATACTACCCAAGGAAATCTATGTATGTAATGCAATCCCTATGAAAATAAGACCAACATGCTTCACAGAGCTAGAACAAACAACCCTAAAGTTTGTGTTGAACCAGAAAATACCCTGAAGAGCCAAAGCAATCCTGATAAAGAAAACCAAAGCTAGAGCATCACGATTACGGACTTCAAGGTGGATTCCAAGGCTGTAATCATCAGGACAGTAGGGTACTGCCAAAAAAACAGACACTTAGATTAAGGGAACAGAGTATAGAGCCCAGAAATGGACCCACAAACATATGGACAACTAATCTTTCACAAAGCAGGAAAGAAAATAGAATAGAATAGACACTCTTCAGCAAATGGTATTGGGAAAACTGGACAGCGACATGCCGAAGAATGAACCTGGAACACTTTCTTACACCAGACACACAAATAAACTCAAAATAGATGAAAGACCTAAGTGTAAGGCAGGAAGCTCTCAAAATCCTATAGGAGAAAACAGGCAAAAACCTCTTTGACCTCGGTTGCAACAACTTCTTGCTCAACATGTCTCTGGATGCAAGGGAAGAAAGCAAAAATGAACTATTGGGACCTCATCAAGATAAAAAGCTTTTGCGTAGTGAAAGAAACAATCAGCAAAAACAAAAGGCAAATGATGGAATGGGAGAAGATGTGTTCAAATTACATATCAGATAAAGGGTTCATATCCAAAGCCTATAAAGAATTTGTCAAACTCCACACCTGAGAAAGAAATAATCCAGTGAGGAAATGGACAGAAGACCTGAACAGGCACTTTTCAAAAGAAGACATCCAGAAGTCTGACAGACACATGGAAACATGCTCAACATCACTCATCACCAGAGAAATACAAATCTAAACCACAGGGAGATACCACCTCACAGCTGTCAGAATGGCACACATTAGCAACTCAGGCAACCATAGATGTTGGCGAGGATGCGGAGGAAGGGGAACCCTTTTGCACTCCTGGTGGCAATGCAAGCTGGTGCAGCCACTCTGGAAGACAGTATGGAGGTTCCTCAAAAAATTAACAATAGAACTACCCTATGAGCCAGCAATTGCACAACTACATATTTATCCAAAGGATACAGGTATGCTGTTTTGAAGGGACACATGCACTCCATTGTTTATAGCAGCGCTATTGACAAAAGCCAAAGTATGGAAAGAGACCAAACGTCCATTGACAGATGAATGGATAAAGAGGATGTGGTAAACACACACACACACACACACACACACACACACACACACTGGAGTGTTACTCGGCAATCAAAAAGAATGAAATCTTGCCATTTGCACCAATGTGGATGGAACTAGAGTATTCTGCTGAGGGAAATTAGTCAGTCAGAGAAGACAAATATCATATGACTTCACTCATATGTGGAATTTAAGATACAAAACAGATGACCATAGGGCAAAGGAAGCAAAAATAGTGTAAAAAAAGGGAAGGGGACAATGCATGAAACTCTTAAATGTAGAGAACAAACTGATGGGTTCTGGAGGGGTTGTGAGTGGGTGGGTGGATAAATGGGCAACGGACATTGAGGAAGACACTTGTTGGGATGAGCCCTGGATGTCAGATGTAGGGGATGAGTCACTGGATTCTACTCCTGAAATCATTAGTGAACTATATGCTCACTAACTTGCATGTAAATGAAAAAAAATGATGTGGCACATACATGCAGTAACACTTAGCCTTATTGTGAATGAAATCTTGCCATTTGCAACAACACGGATGGACTTAGAGGGCCCATAAGCTAAATAAATCAGACAGAGGAAGTCAAATAGCGTATGATTCCACTCATATGTGGATTCAAGAAATAAGGCAAATGAGCAAAGAAAGAAGAGAAAAAACACCCAGACTCTAAAATACAGAGAATAAAATGCTGCTTGCCTAAGGGAGGTGGGCAGCTGGGTGAAATAGTAAAGGAGATCAAGAGGAGGGAAGATACTCCAGAGGTAGCCAGTCTGTGACACTTGTGATGAACGCTGAGTAATGTGTAGAATTGCTCAATAACAAAAGTGCATTTCATTGTTAAATATAACTTGAGTTGATTTAAAACTAAAAACTAGTTAAAAACATCTTCACTTCCATATTTTTTCTCTTCTCTCTTTACCTGCCAACTTACTGACTTCAAAATATATAGAAATTGTAGGAATTTTAATGAGTAGATTCATTGTAATTTTATATTTTATGAGTATCATTAAGATTTATAATATTATATCTGAGAGTGACATTTTCTAGAATAAGAAATAGGGAGAAGTTTAGAAACGTGCTTAAAGTGACAGACATATAAATAGTGAAGCTAGAATTCAATTTCATCACATGTGGTTCAACCTGTATATGGGCTCCGAGTTTCCTGTGGGGTTAGAAAATATTTGGCTTAAAGAGCAGAGCATTTGGGAACTTTCAGTAATCTATACCTGCTTGCTTTTTCCATTGGGCAGGGACAGGAGTGGAGCACTTGGTAACTGAAATGAGAGGTGTCCCATAGGACAGACTGGTAGGGGAGAAGGGCTCTGAGGACAGAATCTGCCCATTGATGGCCTTGTTCAGGAATCCTTGGCACTGAGGTTGCTGTGGTCAAGGATTGATTGAGTTTATCCCTTGGGGTTGGGTGGGAAGGGCCAAGTCCTTGTCCCTCCAAAGGCTCAGCATTTGTGAACGTCTATGAAATCTCTATAAATATCTGATGGAGGAGGAAGAAATGTTAATTCATGTGTTCTTCCAGGGTTTTTTTTTTTGGGGGGGGGGTTACAGAGCTGCTTTTAGAGATGTTCCTATGATAGAATAGTGGGGATGTTTCATTTTAATTCTTGAAAGTTCTAAGAATAGAAGGGAGAAAATTTCTGCTGATATTACAGCCCTAACTCAGGCCTTCTAGGAAAGACTGGCTATCTGTGGAGTATCTCCTCTCCCCACAGACGCTGCACTGGAAAGCTGAGTAAATCTATTGGATGTACGGTTCACATGTTGCACACTTACTGCACATGATTCATCTTCAAAGTAAATCCGAATTGCGAGAGCAAATCTAGGAGCTGTCTATTGTATCGCATCTCCTTTACGAGCAATAAGGTAAGTTTTCAAACCCAAGTAAACTATGTTCTTTTCCTTTCCTCCCATGAAGGACTGGGTTTTAGGGAAGTTGCCATGGTTTAGTTCTGTCTTCTGAGAAGCTTGAAGCTCTGGGAACATATTTGTCTTAGTGATGAGAGGATCTGAATGTGTCAGGGCTCCCAGCTTTCACTGGCCTCTGCTTGAGGCAGCACAGTCTCTGGAAAAATTCTTATCGAAAGGTTGGGGGGTATATTTGAGGGGGCAGAGGTATAGTGTCCTCTACATATGGGTTTCTTTGTCTTTTAATGGATTAAATAAGCAGCTGATCCTCAATTTTTTTAATTTAGTTTAAATGGTTATTTATTTATTTTGAGAGAGACAGAGAGAGGAGAGATAGAGAAAGAGAGAATGGGTGAGTGAGACAGTGAGAGAGAGAGAGAATCCAAAGCAGGTTGACAGCCCAGAACCCAATGTGGGCCTTGTCCCATGAACCGTGAGATCATGGCATGAGCTGAAATGAAGAGTCTGACACATAACTGACTGAGTCACCCAGGTGCCCCTATACAGGTGAATTTTTTGTTTGTTTAAATTTTTTTTTTAATTTTTTTTTTCAACGTTTTATTTATTTTGGGGACAGAGAGAGACACAGCATGAACGCGGGAGGGGCAGAGAGAGAGGGAGACACAGAATCTGAAGCAGGCTCCAGGCTCTGAGCTGACAGCACAGCACCCAACGTGGGGCTCAAACTCATGAACTGTGAAAGCATGACCTGAGCCAAAGTCGATGCTTAACTGACTGAGCCACCCAGGCACCCCCAGGTGGATTTCTTATCTACAAGGTTTATGTTCAGGAAAAGGATCAGGTTGTATACTGACCATATGCAGTCTGTATGGATTGATACAGTCGATACCACGATTCTATGATACACTGACTGTTCTGACGTCATGATATTAACGTTGGCTATCCAGACCCCATGTAAAACCTGCTTACAGCTAAGAATTATAATCTCTTTCTGCTGTTGGGGTAAGGGGTATATATGGAGTGGAGGAATGAGAAGCAAACTCTCTGGTGAAATCCTAGACAAGTACTCTTTATCCCTAATAGGATCCTTTGCTCAACCTTACACTGTGGGCTTAAATGATAAATATGAACATAAAAAATATATATAAATATAAATCTAATCATAAATATCGATACAAATTCTGCTCTCTTTTTTAATCCCTTTTCAATTTGCATCCATTTGAGAGTCAGGATACATACTGGACATGGCAGTGCTTTTCTTCTTTCCTGGTTCATGGTTTCTGGCTTTATGCCGGCTCCACCCAAATAAATGGAGTCTGATGCTTTGCAGGGCAGTGGTGGGTGAGGTGTGGAGTGTTCAAGAGAGAGAGATGACCATGGAGCACGAAGGCTTGAGTTCTGGTACTGGATGCTTTTTGACTGCTCTCTGCTAAGCTGCTTTCCAGCCTAGTCTGCAGTGCACCAAATAGATCAATGTGAACTTGCTAATGAGATATAAATTCTAATGTGCAAAGATTTTAAAGAGAAAAGGAAAGAAAACTATAATCAAGGGTTGCATGATTCAAAACACACACACATGCACACACATTTTAGCAGTGGAAGGTAAGTAGCAAGAAAGTTGTTTGGGAAAACCTAGAAGGCTGTGCTGAGGAGATGGACTGGGTACTCTGGACACAGGAAGTAAATGCGGAAGGTGGAAGTTTATCAGACGAAGGTCATTTAGCCACTAGGAAATACTGAAAATGTAGTGAATGATATGGTTGGAACATATTCACGAGGGACAGCAAGTGTCAGGCATGGCTGAAACACACATGAGCAGAAGCCTTGGGAGGAAAGGTGGTAAGTAAGACTATGGCACAGTGTTTGAGGACTTAAAGTCATGGTGAGTATTTCAGCCTTTGCACTTGAAAACCGCAGTAACCCTTTAATCATAAGTTAAGATTCATCATATTTTTAGAATGCCCACTTTTCCTTTTGAAGTTGTAGCTAGGAGGTAAAAAGAGGGGAGGATGGAGAGCGAGGAGAAGATGGAATTTCTGAAATTGGGTCCTTTCTTTCAGTTTAGAAACAGAGGGTCCACTTAAAGAACTGTAGGATTGACCATTTGCAATACTGACGTTCATGAGATACCAGTCCGATTTTGTACTATGTATGAGCTAATAATGCTCACAGTGAAAACTCACGTAGTTATCTCCCTTGACATGTTATTTTTCTTCAACAAAATGGTGTGAGACATTTTATTTAGAATTTGATGAGTATTAGACACTGTGTGAAAGGAGTTTTTATGTCCCATGTTTTGAGAATCTAAACTGATCCTGTTTTAGATCAGTGAAAATACTCTGTATGATACTACGATGATGGATGTCTGTTACTAATATGTACCGAAACCATAGAATGTACCACACCCAAGAGTGACCCTTGGGGTAAACTTTGGACTCTGGGTGATGAGGATGTGTCACGGTAGGCTCATCAGTTCTGGGAAATGTGCCATTCTGGCGGGCGATGTTGGTAATGGCAGGGGTGATATTTGGGTGGCGGCTAGGGACCATATGGGGAACCTCTGTACCTGTGTGTTGGTGTTGCTGTGAATGTAGCACTGCTCTAAAAAAATTAAGTCTTAGCAACAAGAACAAACTAAGAAGCAACAACGACCAAAAGATCTTATGAAAGCTGAGAGGAGGTGTGTGATTTTGCTGCCTCCTCCCCGCCCCCCACAGAGACAGCTGAGAGGGAGCCCATCTTCTCCTTCTCTGAGAGGGGAAGGGACAGGTCTGGAGTCACCACTGAATCATACTCGGGATGCCTGCTGGACCAGTCTTCGTTCTGTTGGGGCCACAGTGGGTCCACCTGTATGTTCTCCATTGAGTTTCTAATGCAGGGGATTCAAAGATGGATGTCTTCAGTGCAACCCTGACATCTTGAAGGGAGCAGGCATCTCATTCCAGATAAGCCCAAATCCAACTGGGCTAAATTTAGAAAAACCAGATGATTAAATTTTGATAAACAGCTGAATGATTCTGTTCTTCTGTGCTGAATAAATCTTAATAAAATCAGCTCTCATATCTTGTATATCTCCAAATCTAATACTTGACTGCAAAAATATGTTCAAATTTCATAACGTGGCTTCCATGGCCTTTGGCAGAGATGAAACCTTGCTTTTCCAAGTTTTTCTACTATGACATGAGAATCCGTGTAAACCAGAGGTTTCATACTGATCTTCTCTATTTGTCCCATCATCCCCATTAAAACTTTGGTTGGTTTCTTTCATGTCAAATGTTCTCACCCCTCTGATTTTCATGTCTTTGGACCACAAACTCTTTACAACCAAGGGCCTATTTTATTTCTACTTTCATGTCATCATGGATCACATTTAGGGAAGCTGTTTGCACTTTGTATTTGGTTTTTAGCATTTATTAGCGATATTTGGAGATGCCATTCCCAGCTACTGATCACCATGAGCAAATTAGCAGAAACCACAGTGCCGAGATGATTTCAGTCATTTGAAGAAGGAAATTGTCATAGGCTCTGGCTGTAAAATTCTCTTTTGTCTGGCAAGAGAGTGGGACACAGGATGAAAAATGAGAGATGGCTAATGTCTGGGAAGGACAAGAGCTCTGAATAAGTGTCTTTGCCCTTTTTTTATTAGGATGAGAATGATTACAAACATGGCGATGGACGTGCACATAGAGAGAATGAATTTGTCAACATTAACTTGTGGTTGTGAGGGAAAGGGGGTCCTGAAGGTATTTGGGGTTAGGGGTTTGGGTTAATACAAAACAAATCTGGGTGCAGGGCAATCAGGAGGAAGTTTGTTTACAGTGTATATGAGGCAGAACCTCTGTTTATCTTAGCTAGCCTAGAGGATGAGGCAGGTAGGGGAAATAACCTCAGAGTTAACAAGGCACCTTTTCTTTTGTTAACCCTCTCTGCTCTGGGCTGCTTTGCCTGCAGTGCAGCAGTCCACAGTCCAATTCACCAATTTACCTAACTGGGCCCTATCCTCCTGCAAAAGCAGCTTTTCTGATGTAGTACTAAATTGGCAATGCTTTCAACCTGAACATCTAATCTTTTTTATTTCATATACCTATGTGTTGGGCACCTTTGCGCCTGTTCCTATTTTAGGCCTTTGCCAATCCCTCTCTATTCTGGGGGTTCTGCACCGGTGTCTATTTTGGGGTGCCTTTACACCTCCCTATTCCTTCTTGGCACCTTTTTGCCTCCTTATACTCGGGGTGCCTTTGCAACACCCTATTCTTGGGGTGTCAATCTGGCTAACTCCAACTCGGGTGTGACTCTTTTTTTTTTTTTAATTTTTTTTTCAACGTTTTTTATTTATTTTTGGGACAGAGAGAGACAGAGCATGAACGGGGGAGGGGCAGAGAGAGAGGGAGACACAGAATCGGAAACAGGCTCCAGGCTCCGAGCCATCAGCCCAGAGCCTGACGCGGGGCTCGAACTCACGGACCGCGAGATCGTGACCTGGCTGAAGTCGGACGCTTAACCGACTGCGCCACCCAGGCGCCCCGGGTGTGACTCTTTTATGACTGTAATTCTCTATGCCTTGTTAACCCATTGGTGTAAGCCCAGAGGATTCCTAAGCTTATCCCCCACAGGCAATTAGTGTGAAAACAGTCATGCAGCTGTATTAGGGGTAAATGAACAGGTAGATTAATATCTTGATAATATTAATAATCGTAATACAACATTGATGCTAATAACCTTAATGAAAGGACCATTCCAAAAGCATGTACTGCCTATCTGCATCTCTTATGCATTGTACATACTTAATTATTTAGCTTTCATAGAAACTCTAAAAAGTAGATTATTTTACTCCTCACATTTACAGGTGAAGAAAATGAAGCCCAGAGATATAGCGGGACTTGTGAAATATGGCACCATACTGTGCAGGAGTTGGGGTATGAATCCAGGCGGTTCAGCTTCAGTTTCGATGCTCTGTCACTGTGCTAACCTACCTCTCTGCTCTGCTTTAGGATGTTTGCATCTTAGGGAACCGGGTTCAGAATCTGACTTTCTTCAGTGAAAGCTGTAGTTCATCCCTTAACATAATCTGGAGTTTTTCACTGATCCATCTGTCTCTTAGGAATTTTTACACTTCTCTCTGCAGATGGTTTCTATTCTTCTAATACCAACCACATAGTCCCTTATATAATGAATGATTTCATCTACATGTATCTTAAAACTCAAAAATCATTAAGAAGAAGTGAGTATTTTTCCCATTCTTGACAATAAATGCAGGTAATTGTGATTCCATATTTAAAATAAAAGATTATTGTGGATTTATGAGAGAAGGGAACAGGTAGTACAATTGTACTAATTTGGATGTAAATTTTAAAAAATAAAAAAATAAAATTAAAAAAATAAAAATAAATAAAATGTTTTGAAAAAACACTAAATTAGAATTGGGAAATGGACAGCTAGTATATAAGAAAGGAAAAAAAAGTCATAGGAAAAGGAAAAAGTAAAATCATAATAGGGGAAATAGCAGAGGCTGGGACTTACAGACTTCTCGCTTTTTATGAGCTGGATCTTTTTCTCATTTCATCTGCAGCGTAACCATGTTATGTGTAAAGTAGCTTTTCCCAGCTAGTAAAGAGTGGAGCTGGGATTTGAACCCAAGACATCTGATGGAGCCACTGTGTTCTTGACCAAGAAATGTAGTTATTTTCTTGATGAATAGCCATCCCAGACAAAATATCAACATTGCAAAATATGAACTGAACAAAGATAAAAAAAATTTTCGTAAGAGCAATATTTTCATTAAAAAATGTAGTAAACATGTAAAAAAAGTAGTAAAAATGTAACATGTGGCTGGTGATAAAAATGTGTATGTATATAACAAAATGCAATTTTTTCTACTAACCAAATGAGAGAATAAGATCATGTCATAAAATAACCTTTTTTGTTTGTTTGCATCTTCTGCAAAATCATGAACCTTGAAATATTGACCATATGTGTATATAGTAAAAAGATGTGGAGATAAACACAAATATAAATATACTTAGAGAATGTTTCTTAAAAGACATATAAGAAAACCAATAGTTATTTCCAAAGAGTAGGATTATAGATACAATAATTTGGAGACAGCTTTTAAATTTTCTTTCATTCTTCTGTATACTTGGAATAATTAATGATAATCGTGAATTATTTCATCAAAAATATAGTTAATAAATGTACACAAAATACTGAAAAACGTTTTTAATAATTGTCAACAGCAATGATAATCCCTAGCATTTGGGACAGCGGCGTCATACTTGGAAATTAAGTTGTTATCTGTGTGAGTCAAAATTGGAAGTGATATAAATATCTCAAAAGACAAATGATCAAAGAGATGCCACTTAAAAAGCTTTATACAATGTCACATAATTAAATTAACAGTTAAACTCATGATAAGTATAATAACATGGGAAGAAGTGTTACAATAATCCCAAGTCAAAATCAGGACACAAAATGATAGTATATGATGATTTCAGTGAAAACTCAACATGTTATGAACAAATACTTGAAATAGAACAATCATAACATAGTATGTTGGAAATATGGGATACTTTTCAGATGAAATTTTTAGAAGCATGCGGGTGACTTCAGGGTAAAATGAACATCTCTGAGTAACATCTCTGATGCCTATTTAGATTATAGGCATCATTAGGAATTTTATAGCATGTTGAATTCATAGGCAGAGATGCTCAATATTCTGAGTTTAGTCCCACAGTACAGTCAAGAGGGTAAACAGTTTCCTCAATTATTCCAACTACAAAGTTGTCCTGTCATTTGTTTTATAATGACATCAGAGAAGCTGACATTGAACATGAGAGGTGTAAGTAAAAGATTGTCAAAACAGACTTTTGTAAAGCATATTACATCCAAGATACAGATGGGATCAGAGATGAAGGGGTCAGGGACCTAAATGAGTGAACTGAACAGAGAATATTTTCTTCCAGAGGGATTCTCCAACGATATGAGTGCTTAATCATAGTGGAATAGAGTTTTTTTTTTTATTTCAAAGCACATAGATATCACCTATATGTGTATCCGTGTGCATATATCATCTTTTAATTCTTAAGGAAACTCAGGATCAGCTAAGGCAAATATTTGCTCTCCCTTTTTCACATGAAAGCTAAATTATGAGACAGTTAAGTCACTTGCCCAAGGACAGTTCAAGTTCTGCAGTTTTCAGTCTTGGTGGGAATCAGAATTTTTTAAGGACATTTAATTTTACCTCCCCAGATGCAAAGAATTTGTTGATCCAAGGCAGTTAGCTTCTGAATCGACAGATAGCTCTGGGAGAGGCTTGGGCATCTGCACATTTACCAAGAGTCATAGAGGATTGAAGGCAGTCAGAGGTAACATAACATGGAGCAACAGCAAGGCATTCAAAGTTCAGCCCACCGATCTTCCCAAGCTGTCACTTCTTTTCTTCTCTTTGCAGATTCAGCCCTTGTCCTCAACTGCACCTTACTTTCAGCCAGTAGTATTACGATGAATAGCAGTGTGACTGAATTCATTCTCCTTGGGCTGACACAGGATCCAGTAAAGCAGAAGGCAGTATTCGGGGTCTTCTTGATCTTTTACCTTGCGACACTGTTGGGGAACTTTCTCATTGTAGTGACTATTAAAACAAGCAGGACCCTTGGGAGTCCCATGTACTTCTTCCTGTTCTATCTGTCTTTTGCTGACACCTGCTTCTCTACAACCACAGCCCCCAGATTGATTGTGGATGCCCTTGCTCAGAAGAAGACCATTTCCTACAATGAGTGCATGATTCAGGTCTTTACATTCCATTTCTTTGGGTGCATGGAAATCTTGGTGCTCATCCTCATGGCTTTTGATCGCTATGTAGCCATTTGTAAGCCCTTGCGATACACAACCATCATGAGCCAGCACGTGTGCAGTGTTTTGGTGATTCTAGCCTGGGTGGGATCATGTATCCACTCTTCGGCACAAATTTTCCTGGCTTTGAGATTGCCTTTCTGTGGCCCCAACGAGATTGACCACTATTTCTGTGACTTGCAGCCCTTGTTGAAACTTGCCTGCATGGACACTTATGTGACAAATTTGCTACTTGTTTCCAACAGTGGAACCATATGCACGGTGAGTTTCATAATCCTGCTTACCTCCTATGTTGTCATCTTGTACTCTCTGCGTAAGCACAGTGCTGAAGGAAGGCGAAAAGCCCTTTCCACCTGCACCTCCCACTTTATTGTGGTTGTCTTATTTTTTGGTCCGTGCATATTCATATACACACGCCCCCCAGATACATTTCCAATAGACAAAATGGTGGCTGTGTTTTATACAATTGGGACACCCTTGCTTAACCCTCTGATGTATACACTGAGGAATATGGAAGTGAAAAAAGCCATGAAGAAATTATGGTGTAGCAAAGTATGACTTCTTTTGAAACAGGATATTCAGGGATTCTAATGTATTTTTCGTTAACAGTTTGGTTTTCCTTCATGGACAGGCAAGGTGAATTTTTCTCATTGTGAGAAAAATCCATTGGGAAATTTTAATTTCACTATTATTTTATATATTTAATTGAATTATTATGAATAAGTATGGATAAACACACATCCCTTTTTCACAGAGGATGGCATTAGAATAGGATTACTTAAAATCCGTAAACATTGTGAACAACCTGGAGTGGCTTTCAGTTGAATTCTTTTGACAGCTGGCCATATTCACATGATAATTTCTCTTCCTGTACAATTTGTCTTCAGAAAAATATATACTGACTATTGACAGAATGATTGTGTGTATGTGTGTGTGTGCGCACTAATTCTTTACAGATTTCATTCTAGTCCTTAAGAACTTGGATGTAGAGCTAATCCCTCTGGAACCAGAACTTAGAAATGAAGGTCGTGGTGTTGACAACCTGGGAGTTGGAGAAGATGTTCAGAGAAAATTCTGTGGTGGAATGTGTGCCTGAGGCTGACTCACTGGGACATGGATGGACCCTCAAACTCCACGAAGAGCTGGAAACCTCAGTGAAAACCTGGACTGTCACTGGAAAACACTCTCAGTATTCAGTGAGTGGTCGGAGAAGGAGAGTTTTACAGTTGGCAGTGATGGGCGGTATCAGCCAGTGAACTGCTTTTTGGCAGGGTCCTTCTCTTTCATCGTCATAGATCAGGGTCAGTGAGGGGGTTTGGCAGCAGGAATATGCAGAAGGTTAAGGGGTAGAAGGGCAGCTAGAAAACAATGTACAGTGTAGAGAAAGCAAAGGTGAAAGGAAAGTGGTAACTGTATCCAGGTGGGATAGAACAAGCTTTGCTTTTTTTCACTTTTTATCACTTTTTGGATATCTGAACGTTTGCAGGGAAACAAATGCAGTTCCTGTGTATCTCTATAAAATTGACCTAGATTAGCTTGACTTCCTTGGCTCTTACATTCCTTTGCATATCGGGAAAACACTTTATTTATTTATTTATTTATTTATTTATTTATTTATTTATGGTTCCCAATGGTGTCTGAAAATTCAAATTTTCTATTTCTCGGGAGAACCCAGGATTGAAGGTCCACATAGTGCTTTTCAGTTCTGGTCTTCTGGTTGTGTAGGAGAATGTTTAAATATATATTTTGATTTTTGAAGTTAACCAATTGAGATGTGTAATAAACACCCTACCCCCATAACCACCACCACGTCCGCCACCACCACCTCATAATCTCATAATTAAGTACCGTCATGTGATGCTCTTTCAGTATCTGAATGTATAGTTCCCATCAAATTTGCACCAAGAAGAATTACTTTAAGTGATATAGGCTAATAAGAAAAGAATCCAATGACCTACATAAGTATGTGCAATACCAACTGAAGACCAAATGTTATCATGTCCCATCAAAGATGCCCAAGACTCCTACATAGAAAGAGGTGGCAGAATAAATAGTTAAGTCCCAAGGAAGACATTCATCAGAGCTCTCAGTGCCATAGTTACAAGAGGCAATTATGTTTTATGTTCTAAGTGAAGACTCCTGATCTTCCTAATTTTGTGTCTTGGAGTTTCATTTCTGAAGCATTTGAATCTGGTCATATGAAGGTTATATTTAGAACAATAGCAGAAATTTTCTTGTCATGCTTAGTTCATTTAGATGCCAGATTCTCTTAGATGTTAAATAAAGTCTCAGTTGGAAGGGGTGGGAGAACTTGCAGGGAACTGAAAGATCTTACTTGACCTGGTACCTTAACAAACTGCCTCACTGTCTCTTCTTTTGGTAAATGGTGGAAGCTTTTTATTTGCCTTCCTTCTGGGGGCTTTTTGTAGGCTCTCTAATTTTAGCGTCCTTAATGTGGAAAGATTTCTATTTCTTGTCATCACTGATGACCCCTTCTTAGCCCTTAGAAAGCCAGTGGTTCAGTTCCAAATTCTGTACTCTTCCCAGTGAACTCTTTTGGGCTGGTCCCTAAAAGATCTCTTTATGGCTTCTGTGTGGTAGTTTCTGGGAAACATCCAGGCATCTCTGCTCCCAAAGTGTTCTATCAAAGAAGAAACATTTCTAACATAGGCTGATGTCAAACAGTCACCCTCATCTGATACCAACCAGTCTCTCTTCCTTCCTTGACTTTACTTACCTCAGTCTGCTCAGTGCACCCATATGGAGGGTCCCATGCTGGTTCTCAGAGTAGGGCTCCATCACACACGCACGTGCACACACACACACACACACACACACACACACACACCACACACACACCCCTGGGGTGTGGGACAGACATACCTCTACAGTGAATTCTCTAAAGCTGTTTTCACAAATTACTCAGCCACTTTATTACCCGACCACGTTTATATCCTTTATCTAGTTGTAGCATACTTCTGTTGATCATTTCCTTGGTTTGGAAGTAGGCATAAGATGATTTAGGCACAAGTTCACATCCATTGTGTCTATTCAACATTTGAGTTTTAACACCTTGCTACATAAGAAAGGTTACATTGTAAACAATTTGTATGACCACTGGACCTGAAGAGAATTTATTTTCATTTGGAAAGTGATGGTAGACAGCACTGGAGGGGCAAAGATGGTGGAGCAGCAGGGTAGTTTTTTCTTTTCTCTCTCTCTTCCCTGAAATACAGTTAGGTCATCACCAAACCATCTTGCACAACTAGAAAACAGTTTTGAGGATTAACACAACAATCTGGAACTTGAGGCACAGAACTCAGCAGGTACATGGTGCAGAGAGGTGAACTGGGTGAGAGAGAAGCTGTGGATAGTGGGGAGCTGTTTTTGCTTGTGGACAGAGGACAGAGACAGGGCGAGAGTACAGGAAATGCACTCCCCCTAACAGCAGCTGATGAGGAAGAGATAGCGTAGAAAACCCACAAGGACTGAACAAGAAAGAGAGATAGAAAACTTAGAAAGAAAGTTTACATTTACAAACTGGGGTTTTATCAAGAAAGGATGCTGAATTTTGTCAAATGGTTTCTCCATATCTATTGACAGGTTCACGTGGTTCTTCTCCTTTCTCTTACTAATGTGATGTGTCACATTGATTGATTTGTGGAAATTGAGTCATCCTTGCATCCCAGGTATAAATCCCACTTGATGGTGGTGAATAGTTCTTTTAGTGTATTGTTGGATCAGATTGGGTAGGATCTTGTTGAGAGATTTTGCATCCATGTTCATCAGGGAAATTGGCTGTAGTTCTCGTTTTTAGTGGGGTGTTTGTCTGGTTTTGGAATTAAGGTAAATGCTGGCCTCATAGAATGAGTTTGGAACTTCTCCATCCATTTCTAGTTTTTGGAACAGCTTCAAAAGGATAGGCGTTAACTCTTCTTTCAGTGTTTGGTAGAATTCCCCAGGAAAGCCATCCAGCCCTGCACTCTGGTTTTGGGGAGATTTTTGATTACATATTCAGTTTCTTTACAGTTATGGGGCTGTTCAAATCTTCTATTTCTTCCTATTTCGGTTTTTATAGTTTATATGTCTCTAGGAATTTGTCCATTTCTTTGATATTGCCCAATTTATTGGCATATAATTGCTCATAATACTGTCTTAATATTGTTTGTATTTCTGCAGTGTTGGTTGTGATCTCTCCTCTTTCTTTCTTGATTTGATTTATTCGGGTCCTTTCCTTTTCTTCTTGTCAAACTTGTTAGAGGTTTACCAATTTTGTTAATACTTTCAAACAACCAACTCCTGGTTTCATTGATCTGTTCAACTTTTTTTTTTTTCAATTTTGATACACTTGATTTCCACTCTAACATTTATTATTTGCTGTCTAATGCTGATTTGGGGTTTTATTTGCTGTTCTTTTTCCGACTCTTTTAAGTAGAATGCTCGGTTGTGCATCTGAGATCTTTCTTCCTTCTTTTGGAAGGCGTGCATTGCTACATACTTCCCTCTTATGACTGCCTTGGTTGCGCCCAGATTTTGTGCTGTGGTGTTACCATTTTCTTTGGCGCATATACTTTTTATGTACCTCTTTAACTTCTTGGTTAACCTATTCATTCTCTAGTATGATGCTCTTTAGTATCCAAGTATTGGTTGACTTTCCAAATATTTTCTTGTGGTTGATTTTGTGTTTCACAGTGTTGTGGTCTGAAAATATACAAGGTATGATCTCAATCTTTTTGTACTTATTCAGGGCTGATCTGTGTCCCAGTATGCGATATTTTCTGGAGAATGTTCCACGTGCACTGGAGAAGAATATGTATTGTGCTGCTTTAGAATGGATTGTTCTGAATATATCTGTTAAGTACATCCAGTCCAGTATATCATTAAAAGCCTTTGTTTCTTTGTTGATGTTCCATTCAGATGATCTGTCCATTGCTGTAATTTGGGTGTTGAAGTCCCCTATTATTATCGTATTATTGTCAATTATTTCCTTTATGTATGTGATTCATTGATTTGTAAATTAGTGGTATCAAAACTTGGGGGCATAAATGATTACAATTGTTAAATCTCCTTAGTAGATAGACACCTTAATTATGATCTAATGCCCTTCTTCATCTCTTGTTACACTCTTTATTTTAAAATCTAGATTTTCTGATATTAGACTGGCTACCCCAGCTTTCCTTTGGTAACCATTAGCATGATAGATGGCTCTCTATCTCCTTACTTTCAATCTGAATGTGTCTTAAGTCTAAAATGAGTCTCTTGTGAACAGCTTATAGATGGATCTTGTTTTTTTTTAATCTATTCTGTTACTCTATGTCTTTGATTGCAGCATTTAGTCCATTGACATTTAGAGTGAGTCCTGAACGATATGAACTTATTGCCATTGTGTTGTCTGTGGAGTTGGAGTTTCTGGTGGTATTGTCTGGTCCTTTGTAGTCTTTGTTACTTTTGATCTTTTTTGTTTTGTTTCTTCTTGTCTCCTCTCAGAGAGTTCCCCTTAAAATTTCTTGCAGGCCTTGTTTAGTGTTCACCAACTCCATCAGTTTTGTTTGTCTGGGAAACTATTTATCTCTCCTTCTGTTTTCTATGACAACCTTGCTGGGTAACCAATTCTTGGCTGCATATTTTTCTGATTCAACATGTTGAACATATCTTGCCACTCCTTTCTGGCCTGTCAAGTTTCTGGGGATAGGTCTGCTGTGAACCTGATCTGTCTTCCCTTGTAGGTTAAGGACTTTTTTTTTTTCCCTTACTGCTTTCATGATTCTTTCCTTGCCTGAGTATTTTGTGAACTTGACTATGATATGCCTTTTTGATGCTTGGTTTTTGTTGAATCTAATGGGAGTTTTCTGGGCTTCGTGGATTTTGAGGTCTACTTTTCCACTATTATTTGCTCCCATGACCCTTCTACCCCTTTTCCCTCTCTTTGTCTTCTGGGACCCATATGATTTGGATGTTATTCCTTTTTAATGAGTCACTGAGTTCTCTCATTCTTATATCGTGCTCTTTGCCTTAGTTTTCCTCTTTTTTTCTGCTTCATTATTCTCTATAATTTTGTCCTCTGTATCATGAATTTGCTGCTCTGCTTCATCCATCCTTGCCACCATAGCACCATTCGAGATTGAATGTCAGTAATAGCATTTTTAATTTCACCTTGACTGGAGTTTACTTATTTTATTGCCACAGAAAGGGATTCTTTGTGTTTTTTGTTTTTTATGTTACTTTGGGTATTATTCTTATTATTGTGATTCTAAATTCGTGTTCTGTCATCTTGCTTGTAACTGTGTTGATTAAGTCCCTTGTTGTCATTTCTTCCTTTTCTTTCTTTTGAAGTGAATTCCTTCATTTCATCATTTTGAAGGAAGCAAAAGAATTAACAAAATAAAGTAAATAAATAAAAATTAAAAAATTAAAATCAACACAAGGAAATCAAATGAAGGATGCTGGTCATAGGTGTGTTTTGGTCTGGTTGTGGAAAGAAGTTTGATTGAATAGAGAAAAAAGGGAAATAAAAGAAGTGAAAAAAGGCAAACAGTTGAAAATTTAAAATAATGCAATAACATAATATAAGAAGAAATGAGGAAAGTGAAATCGATTTAAAAGTTCACAAAAATGGGAAAATACAGTAGAAAAAAACTGACGAAAAATCTTTTCATAAAAATGGGAATAAGTATCAATTTTTTCTCTTTCTGTCTTCATGAACAAGAAAAGGATATAAAATTACATATAGACAACAAAAGGATGGGTGCTGGATTGGTTGTGAGTTGGTGGATGAATAAATGGGCAAAGGACCTTGAGGAAGACACTTGTTAGGATGAACACTGGGTGTCAGATGTAGGGCATGAACCACTGGATTCTACTCCTGAAATTATTAGTGAACTATATGCTCACTACTTTGGATGTAAATTAACAAATATAATTTGGTATGTAGAATGCAGTCATAGCATTAAAATGAATGAAATATTACCATTTGCAAAAACATGGATGGACTTAGAGTGTCCATAAGCTAAATAAATCAGTCAGAGGACATCAAATAGCACATGATTTCATTCATATGTGGAATTTAAGAAATAAGGCAAATGAACAAAGAAAAGAAAAAGAAAAAAAAACCACTCAGACTCTAAAATACAGAGCAGAAATTGCTGGTTGCTGAAGGGAGGTGGGTGGCTGTGTGAAATAGTAAAGGAGATCAAGAGGAGAGAAGATACTCCACAGGTAGCCAGTCTGTGACACTTGTGATGAGCACTGAGTAATGTGTAGAATTGCTCAATAAGAAAAGTGAATTTCATTGTTAAGTATAACTTGAGTTGATTTAAAAATAAAAACTACTTGAAAACATCTTCATTTCCATATTTTTTTCTCTTCTCTTTTTACCTACTGACTTACTGACTTCAAAATATTTAGAAATTGTAGAAATTTTAATGAATAGTTTTCATTGTAATTTTATATTTTATGGGTATTATTAAGATTTATAATATTATATCTAAGAGTGACATTTTCTAGAATAAGAAACAAGGAGAAGTTTAGAAACTTACTTAAAGTGAGAGACACAAATAGCGAGGCATGAATTCAATTACATCACATGTGGTTCAACCTGTACATGGGCTCCGAGTTTTGTGTGGTGTTGGAAAAGATTTGCCTTAAATATCAGAGCATTTGGTAACTTTCAGGAATCTATACCTGCTTGCTTTTTCCATAGGGCAAGGACAGGAGTGGAGCACACGGTAACTGAAATGAAAGGTGTCCCTTAGGACAGACTGGGAGGGGAGAAGGGCTCTGAGGACAGAATCTGCCCATTGACAGCCTTGGTCAGGAATCCTTGGCACTGTGGTTTGCTGTGGCCAAGGATTGACTGAGTTGATCCCTTTGGGTTGGGTGGGAAGGGGAGAGTCCTTGTCCCTCCAAAGGCTCAGCA
Source organism: Lynx rufus (assembly GCF_022079265.1). Classification (NCBI taxonomy): domain Eukaryota; kingdom Metazoa; phylum Chordata; class Mammalia; order Carnivora; family Felidae; genus Lynx; species Lynx rufus. The sequence goes on from NW_025814897.1 coordinate 100,825,178, forward strand.
TTTGTGAACATTTATGAAATCTCTATAAATATCAGATGGAGGAGGAGAAATGTTTAATTCGTGTGCTCTTCCAGGGAGTTGTTTTGGGGTTACAGAGTTGCTTTAAGAGACGTTTCTATAGCAGAATAGTGGGGATATTTCTTTATTCTAGAAAATTCTAAGAATAGAAGTGAGAATTTTCTGCTGATATTACAGCTCTAACTCAGGCCTTCTAGGAAAGACTGGCTATCCGTGGAGTATCTCCTCTCCCCACTGACGCTGCACTGGAAAGCTGAGTAAATCTATTGGATGTACGGTTCACATGTTGCACACTTACTGCACATGATTCATCTTCAACGTAAATCCGAATTGCGAGAGCGGATCTAGGAGCTCTCTCTTGGATCTCATCTCCTTTACGAGCAATAAAGTAAGTATTCAAACCCAAGTAAATCATGTTCTTTTCCTTGCCTCCCATGCAGGACTGGGTTTTAGGGCAGTTGCCATGATTTAATTCTGTCTCCTGAGACGCTTGAAACTCCGGGAACATATTTGTCTTAGTGATGAGAGGATCTGAATGTGTCAGGGCTCCCAGCTTTCACTGGCCTCTGCTTGAGGCAGGACATTCTCAGGACCAATGCTTATTGGAAAGGTGGGGGGTATATTTGAGGGGGCAGAGGTATAGAATCCTATACATATGGGTTTCTTTTTTTTTAATTGATTAAATAAGCAGCTGACCCTCAATTTATTTATTTTGTTTAAATGTTTTTTATTTATTTTGAGAGAGAGAGAGGAGAGAGAGAGAAAGAGAGAATGAGTAAGGGAGAGTCAGGGAGACAGAGAGAGAGAATCCCAAGCAGACTGTCAGTGCAGAACCCTATGTGGGGCTTGATCCCACGAACCGTGAGATCATGACCTGAGCTGAAATGAAGAGTTTGACACATAACTGACTGACCCACCCAAGCACCCCTATTTTGTGGATTTCTTATTTACAAGGCTTAAGTTCTGGAAAAGGAACAGGTTGTATACTGACCATATGCAGTCTCTATGCATTAATACTGTTGATACCTCGATCTGTGATATATTGATTGTTCTGCCAGTAATGATACTAAAGTTGGCTGTCCATACCTCCTGAAAAACCTGCTTACAGCTAAGAATTATATTCTCTTTCTGCTATTGGGGTAAGGGGTATATGTGGAGTGGAGGAATGAGAAGCAAACTCTCTATTGAAATCTGAGAGAAGTACTCTTTATCCCTAACAAGATTCTTTGCTCAACCTTACACTGTGGGTTTAAGTTATAAATATGAATATGAATGTAGATATAAATAAACATAAACATAAATATAAATATAAATATAAACATAAATGTAAATGTAAATATATATAAATTCTGATCTTATTTTGATCCTCTTCAAGTTTGCATCCATTTGAGAGTCAGGGTACATACTGGGCATGGCAGTGCTTTTCTTCTTTACTGATTCATGGTTTCTGGCTTTACGCTGGCTCCACCCAAATGAATGGAGTCTGCTGCTTTGCATGGCACTGGTGGGTGAGGTGTGGAGTGTTAGAGTGGGAGAGATTACCATGGAGCACAAAAATTTGAGTTCTGGTACTGGTTTCTTTTTGACTGCTCTGTGCTAAGCTACTTCCCAGCCTAGTCGGAAGTGCACAAAACAGAACAATGTGAATTTGCCTAATGAGATATGAATTCCAGTGAGAAAAGATTTTAAAGAGAAAAGGAAAGAAGACTATATTCAAGGGTTGCATGATTCAAACACACACACACACACACACACACACACACACACACACACACATTTTAGCAGTGGAAGGCAAGTAGCAAGAAAGTTGTTTGGGAAAACCTGGAAGGCTGTGCTCAGGAGATGGACAGAGTACTCTGGACACAGGAAGCAATGGAAGGTGGAAGTTTATCAGACGAAGGTCATTTAGCCACTGAGAAATAAAGAAAATGTAGGGAATGAGATGGTCGGGACATATTCATGAGGGACAGCAAGTGTCAGGCATGGCTGGTCACACACAAGCAGAAGCCCTGGGAGGAAAGGTGGTAAGCAAGACTATGGCACAGCGTTTGAGGACTTTGAAAGTCAAGGTGAGTATTTCCGCCTTTGCACTTGAAAACCACAGTAACCCTTTTATCATAAGTTATGATTCATCATATTTTTAGAACACCCACTTTTCCTTTTGAAGTTGTAGCTAGGAGGTAAAAAGAGGGAGAGGATAGAGTGAGGAGAAGACGGAATTTCTGAAATTGTGTCCTTTCTTTCTGTATAGAAACATAGAGTGTCCACTTGAAGAATTGTAGGATTGACCATTTGTAAGACTGCTGTTTATGAGTAACTGATTTTGTACTATGTATGAGCTAATAATGCTCACAGTGAAAACTCACGTAGTTATCTCCCTTGACGTGTTATTTTCTCCAACAAGATGGCGTGAGACATTTTATTTAGATTTTAATGAGTATTAGACACTGTGTGAAAGGAGTTTTTATGCCCCATGTTTTGAGAATCTAAACTGATCCTGTTTTTAGATCAGTGAAAATACTTTGTATGATATTACGATGATGGATGTCTGTTACTAATATGTACCGAAACCATAGAATGTACCACACCCAAGAGTCAACCTTGGGGTAAACTTTGGACTCTGGGTGATGAGGATGTATCACGGTAGGCTCATCAGTTCTGGGAAATGTGCCGTTCTGGCGGGCGATGTTGGTAATGGCAGGGGTGATATTTGGGTGGCGGCTAGGGACCATATGGGGAATCTCTGTACCTGTGTCTTGGTGTTGCTGTGAATGTAGCACTGTTGTAAAAAAATAAACTCTTGACAACGAGAACAATCTAAAAAGCAGCAACAACCAAATGATCTTATCAAAGCTGAGAAAGGTGTGCAATTTTGCTGCCTCCTCCCTGCCCCCCCACAGAGACAGCTGAGAGGAGCCCATCTGCTCCTCCTCTGAGAGGGGAAGGGACAGGTCTGGAGTCACCATTGAATCATACTCGGGATGCCTGCTGGGTCAATCTTCATTCTGTTGGGGCCACAGTGAATTCACCTGTATGCTTTCCATTGAGTTTTCAAGTGCAGGATGTACAAAGACTGATGTCTTCAGTGCAACCCTGACATCTTGAAGGGAGCAGGCACCTCAGTCCAGATAAGCTCAAATCCAACTGGACTATGTTGAGAAAACTAGATGACTAAATTTTGATAAACAGCTGAATGAGTTTGTCCTTCTGCACTGAATATATCTTAATAAAATCAGCTCTCATATCTTGTATATCTCCAAATCTCATACTTGACTGCAAAAATATGTTCAAATTTCATAACCAGGCTTCCATGGCTTTTGGCAGAGACAAAACCTTGCTTTTCCAAGTTTTTCTGCTGTGACACTAGAGTCCGTCTAAACCAGCGGTTTCATATTGATCTTCTCTATTTGTCCCATCACCCCCATTAAAACGTTGGTTGGTTTCTTTCATGTCAAATGCTCACCCCTCTGATTTTCATATCTTTGCATTACAAACTCTTTACAAACCAGGGTATATTTTATTTCTACTTTCATGTCATTATGGGTCACATATAGGGAAGCTGTTTGCACTTTGTATTTGTTTTTTAGTATGTATTAACGATATTTGGAGTTGCCATTACCAGCTTCTTATCACCATGAGCAAATTAGTGCCAAGATGATTTCAGTCACTTGGGGGAAGGAAATTAGTGTGAAAAAGCGTTGTGCAGATGTAGTATGGGTAAATTAACAGGTAGATTAATATCTTGGTAATATTAATAATCATAATGGAATGTTGATACTAGTAATCATAATGAAAGAACCATTCCAATCACAGTTACTAAATACCTGCATCTCTTCTGCGTCATACATACTGAATTATTTAGCCTTCATAGAAACACTAAAAAATAGATTATTTTACTCTTCACTTTTATAGGTGAAGAAAATAAAACACAGAGATATGTACGGACTTTGCAATATGCCGCGATACTGAGCAGTGTGTGGGGTATGAATCCAGTGGTTCCGCTTCAGCCTTGATGCTCTCAGTGTGCTAACTTACGTCTCTAGTGTGCTTTAGGATGTTTGCATCTCAGGGAACCTGGTTCAGATTCTGACTTTCTTCAGTCAAAGCTATAGTTCATCTCTTAACAGAATCTGGAGTTTTTCACTGATCCGTCTGTCTCTTAGGAATTTTTACTCTTCTCTCTGCAGATGGTTTCTATTCTTCTAATACCAACCACATAGTCCCTTACATAATTAACGATTTCATCCACGTGTATCTTAAAACTCAAAAATCATTAACAAGAAGTGAATATTTTGCCCATTCTTTGCAATAAGTCCAGATAATTGTGATTTGATATTTAAAATCAAAGATATATGGAATTATGAAAGAAGGGAAAGGCAGTACAATTAGAAAATGTTTTGAAAAAATACTAAATTAGAATGGGGAAATGGACAGTTTGTAATATAAGAAAAGGAGAAAATGTCACAGAAAAAGGGAAAAAATAAAATCATAATAGGGAAAGTAGCAGAGGCTGGGACTTACATAGTTCTCACTTATCATGAGCTGGATCTTTTTCTCATTTTATCTGCAGTGTAACTATGGTTATGTGTAAAGTAGCTTTCCCCAGCTAGTAAAGAGTGGAGCTGGGATTTGAACCCAAGACATTTGACTGGAGCAACTGTGTTCTCGACCAAGAAATGTAGTTATTTTCTTGATGAATAGCCATCCCAGATAAAATACCAAGGTTGCAAAATATGAACTGAACAAATACAAAAAATTCTCAAGAGAACAATATTTTCATTAAAAATGCAGCAACAATGTAAAATGTGGTTGCTGATAAAAAATGTATATGTATATAACAAAATTCAATTGTTTTCTACTAACCAAATGAGAGAATAAGATCGTCATAAAATAACCTTTTTTGTTTGTTTGCATGTTCATCAGCTTTTCTGCAAAATCATCAACCTTGAAATATTGACCATATGTGTATACAGTAAAAGGATGTAGAGATACATTCATATGTAAATATACTTACAGAATGTTTCTTAAAAGATATTTCTAAAAGAAAACCAAAAGTGGTTATTTCTGGAGAGTGCGTTTATAAATTCAATAATTTGGAGACAGCTTTAAATTTTCTTTCATTTTTCTTTGAAATATTTGAAATATTAATGATACTTTGAAATATTAATGATAAACATGAATTAGTTCATCATAAATATAGTTAATAAATGGACACACCATATTGAAAAATATTTTTAGTAATTATCCACAGCAATGATAATCTCTAGCATTTGGGACAGCAGCATATTACTTGGGAAACTACTCTAAGTTGCTATTTATGTGAGTCAAATTGGAAGCAATATAAATATCTCAAAGGACAAATAGTCAAAGAGATTCCATTTAAGACACTTAATACAATGTCACATAATTAAATTAACAGTGAAACTAATGATAAGTATGATAACATGGGAAGAAGAGCTATAATAATTCCAAGTCAAAATCAGGACACAAAATGATATTATATGAAGATTTCAATGACAAACTCAATATGTTATGAACAAAAACTTGATGTAGAATAATCATAACATAGTATGTTAGAATTATGGGATATGTTTCAGATGAAGTTTTTAGAAGTATGCTGGTGAAATCAGGGTAAAATGAATATCTCTTGGTTACAAAACTATTTAGATTATAGGCATCATTAGGAATTTTATAGCATGTTGAATTCAGAGGTAGAGATGCTGAATATTCTGAGTTTAGTCCCAGAGTACAGTCAAGAGGGTAAACAGTTTTTCTTAATTATTCCAACCTCAAAGTTGCCTTGACCTTTGTTATATAATGATATCAGGGAAGTGGACATTGAACAGGAAAGGCGTAAGTAAAAGACGGTCAAAATAGATTTACATAAAGCATATTGCATCCAAGAAACTGATGGGTTCAGAGATGAAGGGGTCAGAGACCCAAAAATAAGTGAACCGAACTGAGAGTATTTTCTTCCAGAGGGACTCTCCGACAATATGAGTGCTTAATCTTAGTGGAATAGTCTTTTTTATATGTCAAAGCATATAGATAAAACGCATAACACATGAGATATATGTGTGTATCTGTGTGCATAAACAATCTTAATTCTTAAGAAAACTCAGGATCAGGTAAGGCAAATATTTGCACTCCGTTTTTCACTTGAAAGCTAAATTTTGAGATAGTTAAGGCACTTGCCAAAGGAGAAGTGAAGTTCTGCAGTTTTCAATCTTGGTAGAAATCATAATTTTTAAAGGACATTTAATTTTATCTCCCCAGATGCGAAGGCTTTGTTGATCCAATTCAGTTATCTTCTGAATCAACAGATAGATCTGGGAGAGGCTTGGGCATCTGCATATTTACCAAGAGTCATAGAGGACTGAAGGCAGTCAGAGGTAACATAACATGGAGCAAAAGCAAGGCATTCAAAGTTCAGCCCACCGATCTTCCCAAGCTGTCACTTCTTTTCTTCTCTTTGCAGATTCAGCCCTTGTCCTCAACTGCACCTTACTTTCAGCCAGTAGTATTATGATGAATAGCAGTGTGACTGAATTCATTCTCCTTGGGCTGACACAGGATCCAGTAAAGCAGAAGGCAGTATTCGGGGTCTTCTTGATCTTTTACCTTGCGACACTGTTGGGGAACTTTCTCATTGTAGTGACTATTAAAACAAGCAGGACCCTTGGGAGTCCCATGTACTTCTTCCTGTTCTATCTGTCTTTTGCTGACACCTGCTTCTCTACAACCACAGCCCCCAGATTGATTGTGGATGCCCTTGCTCAGAAGAAGACCATTTCCTACAATGAGTGCATGATTCAGGTCTTTACACTCCATTTCTTTGGGTGCATGGAAATCTTGGTGCTCATCCTCATGGCTTTTGATCGCTATGTAGCCATTTGTAAACCCTTGCGATACACTACCATCATGAGCCGGCACGTGTGCAGTGTTTTGGTGATTTTAGCCTGGGTGGGATCATGTATCCACTCTTCGGCACAAATTTTCCTGACTTTGAGATTGCCTTTCTGTGGCCCCAACGTGATTGACCACTATTTCTGTGACTTGCAGCCCTTGTTGAAACTTGCCTGCGTGGACACTTATGTGATAAATTTGCTAGTTGTTTCCAACAGTGGGGCCATATGCACGGTGAGTTTCATAATCCTGCTTATCTCCTATGTTGTCATCTTGTACTCTCTGCGAAACCACAGTGCTGAAGGAAGGCGAAAAGCCCTTTCCACCTGCACCTCCCACTTTATTGTGGTTGTCTTATTTTTTGGTCCATGCATATTCATATACACACGCCCCCCAGCTACATTTCCAATAGACAAAATAGTGGCTGTGTTTTATACAATTGGGACGCCCCTGCTCAACCCTCTGATCTATACTCTGAGGAATATGGAAGTGAAAAAAGCCATGAAGAAATTATGGTGTAGCAAAGCATGACTCTTTGGATACAGGATATTCAGGTATTTCAATGTATTTTTCCTTAACAGCTTGGTTTTCCTTCATGGACAGGCAAGATGAAATATTCTCATTGTGGGAAAAATCCACTGGGAAATTTTAATTTCACTAATATTTTATATATTTAATTGAATTATTATGAATAAATACACATATATACACAACTTATTCAGATAAGATGGCATTAGAATAAGATTACCTAGGGGCGCCAGGGTGGCTCAGTCGGTTAAGCGTCCGATTTCAGCTCAGGTCACAATTTCACGGTCCGTGAGTTCGAGCCCCGTGTCAGGCTCTGGGCTGATGGCTCAGAGCCTTGAGCCTGTTTCCGATTCTGTGTCTCCCTCCCTCTCTGCCCCTCCCCCATTCATGCTCTGTCTCTCTCTGTCTCAAAATTAAATAAACGTTAAAAAAAAAAGAATTGGATTACTTAAAATCCATAAACATTGTGAACAACCTCGGCTGGCTCTCAGTTGAATTGTTTTGACAGCTGGCTATATTCACATGATAATTTCTCTTCCTGTACGATTTGTCTTCAGAAAAAAATATACTGACTATTGACAGAATGATTGTGTGTGTGTGTGTGTGTGTGCGCACACTAATTCTCTACAGATTTTATTCTAGTTTTTAAGAACTTGGATGTAGAGCTAATCCCTATGGAACCAGAACTTAGAAATGAAGGTCGTGGTCTTGACAACCTGGGAGTTGGAGAAGATGTTCTGAGAAAATTATGTTTTGGAATCTGTGCCTGAGGCTGACTCACTGGGACATGGATGGACCCTCAAAATCCACGAAGAGCTGCAAACCTGAGTGAAAACCCGGACTTTCTCTGGAAAACACTCTCAGTGTTCAGTGAATGGTGGGAGGAGAGTTTTACACTTGGAAGTGATGGGAGGTATCAGCCAGGAACTGCTTTTTGGCAGGGCCCTTCTCTTTCATCGTCACAGATCAGGGCCAGTGAGGGGGTTTGGCAGCAGGAATATGCAGAAGGTTAAGGGGTAGAAGGGCGCTAGAAAACAATGTACAGTGTAGAGAAAGCAAAGGTGAAAGGAAAGTGCTAACTGTATCCAGGTGGGATAGAAGAAGCTTTGCCTTTTTTATTGGAGAATCACTCATTGTGTATCTCAACGTTTGCAGGGAAACAAATGCAGTTCCTGTGTATCTCTATAAAATTGACCTAGATTAGCTTGACTTCCTTGGCTCTTCCATTTATTTGCATATCGGGAAGACCCTTTATTTATTTATTTATTTATTTATGGTTCCCAATGGTGTCTGAAAATTCAAATTTCCTATTCTTTGGGAGATCCTATGATTGAAGGTCCACATTACTGCTTTTTGTTTATGGTCTTCTGGTTTTGTAGAGGAATGTTTAAATATGTATTTTAATTTTTGAAGTTAAACTAATTGATATCTGTAATAAACACCCTACCACCATAACCACCACCAAGTCCGCCTCCACTACATCATAATCCCATAATTAAGTACTGTCATGTGATGCTGTTTCAATATCTGAACGTATAGTTACCTTCAAATTTGCACCAAGAAAAATTACTTTAAGTGATACAGGCTAATGAGAAAAGAATCCAATGACCTTCCCAAGTATGAGATCATTTCTAGCAACTGAAGACCAAATGTTATCATGTCTCATCTAAGATGCCCAAGACTCCTACATAGAAAGAGGTGGCAAATAAATAGTTAAATCCCAACGAGAACATATGTCAGAGCTCTCAGTGCCATATTACAAGAGGCAATTATGTTTTATGTTCTAAGTGAAGACTCCTGATCTTCCTAGTTTTGTGTCTTGCAGTTTCATTTCTGAAGCGTTTGAATCTGGTCATGTGAAGGTTATATTTAGAGTACTCGATTCTTAAGTGACCAAGACATAATAAAAATAAATGTTTAATTCTTATCATTTTTTGATTTTTAAAATTTAATATAGTGGGAGAAAGAAAATATTCATTAATATTCAGAAAGCTGTGGGAATTTTCTTCTCATGCTTAGATCATTTAGACCCCAGCTTCCCTTAGATTTTAGATAAAGTCAGTTCATAACGGTGGAAGAAGTGGTCAGGGGACTAAAAAGTCTTACGTGACCTGGAACCTTAACAAACTCACTCACCATGTCTGCTTCTGGCAAATGGTGAAAGATTTTTCTTTGCCTTCCTTTTGGGGGATTTTTGTAGGCTCTCTAATTATAGTATCCTGGGTGTGGGAAGAAGATTTCTGTTTCTTATGATCACTGATGACCCCTTGTTAGCCCTCAGAAAGCCAGTGGTTTCCTTCCAAATTCTGTACCCTTCCCAGTGATCTCTTTTGAGCTAGTCCCTAGAAGTTCTCCTTATGGCTTCTCTGTGGGAGTGTGTGAGGAAACATCCAGGCATATCTGCTCCCAAAGAGTTATATTTATATGGAAAACTTCTAACATAGGCTAACGTCAACCAGTCACCCTCACCTGATACCAACCAGTCTCTCTTCCTTCCTTGACTTTTCTTATCTCATTCTTCTGTGAGTACCCATATGGAGGGTCCCATGCTATGTTCTCAGAGTAGCACTCCAGCACTCAAACACACACACACACACACACACACACACACACACACATGCCCGTGCACGCGCGTGCACACACACACACACACACACACACAGACATGTGAAGTCTGGGGTGAGGGACAGACATATCTCTACAGTGATTTACTTAAGGATTTTTTTCACAAGTCTCTTGGCCACTTTATAACTTGACCACGTCTATATCCTTTTTCTAGTAGGATACTTTCCTTCATCTTTTCCTTTGGTTTGGAAATTGGCAAAAGGTGATTTAGACACACAGTTCACATCCATTGTGTCTATACAACATTTCAGTTTTAACACCTTTTTACATAAGAAAGGTTACATTATAATTTGTATGAACACTGGGCCTCAACAAGATTTAGTTTCATTTAGAAAGTGATGGTAGACACCACTGGAGGGGCCAAGATGGTGGAGCAGCAGGGAAGTCTTTTTTTCCCTTTCTCGTCCCTGAAATGCAGCTAGATCAACACAAAACCACCTGCACACCTAGAGAAGAGATTTGAGGATTAACACAACAATCTGCAACTTCAGGCACAGAACTCATCAGGTACATGGTGCAGAGAGGTAAACTGGGGGAGAGAGAAGCTGTGGATAGTAGGGAGCTGTTTTTGCTTGTGGACAGAGGACAGAGACAGGGTGAGAGTACAGGAAATGCACTCCCCCTAAAAGAGGCTAGGGAAGAAGAAAAAAAGCAGAAACACCCACAAGAAAGGGAGGAAGAGAACTTAGAAAAGAGAGGGTTTAATTAAGTCTCCATAAACAGGGGTGGGCAGAAGCTGAAACTCCACAGCTCAATACCCGGTGAAGCTCTGTTTGGAAAGGTGAATTCCCCAGCAGCAGACAGTGAGGTCCGAGGGGGTGCTAGGGGAGAGGAAGTTTCCCTTCCAGGATAACATTTGGTAAACGCTGGGTGGCCTCCCCACAGGCAATGGTCCCAGCAGACCCTGGATAACAGCCACGTTCACTGGGGTTGCGGCGAGGATGTTAAGGGTGAAGCCTGGTGCCATATCTGTGTTGTGATTTACCATAATTCATAATCCCTGAATCACTGCTGCTACACAATTGCATGAAATTTTCTAGCACAGGCTGGAACCAGGCTTCACTCTCTGGGCATCTGGAACGTCACAGTCATGTGAACCTTACTGGGGGCAGGGAGGCACCGGCCATTGCTCTTGAGACCCTCCCCCAAAGCATCTCAGTGGGCCATAGCTGTGAGGCCCTCAGAAGTGAGGGGTTGGATACACAGTCCCATCTGAGATAAAATGTGGGGGGAAGGTGCTGCCTGGTGGACTGATGTCTTGGTCACAGGCAGTGTAGTTGCGGGGAGTGGACAGAAGCCTGAGACAAAGGAGGAGTGCTTGATTGCTGGTGGGGGAGTTCACAGAGTTCTGATACTAGAGACTGGGTAGCTTAGTGTTTCCATTTTCAGCCCTCCTGAGCATGTGAATACACACCCATGCTCACCACAACCTTCCACTCTAGCACACTAAGAAGCACCATCTTGTGGAGGATCAAGCCATTACACCAAGGTCCTTCCAAGTGGGCCAATGGTGCTCTAGAGGAATGCCATAAGTGTCTGCCTGCTTAGTTTACACCCATAAAGTGCTTGATAGTTTGACTCCTGGGGGAAACTGGATTTCTTTCAACGATATTTCATTCTGTTCACTGGTCCATCTATTCAATTTTTTTTTCTTTTTCTTCTCTTTTCTCATTCTTGAAAAGACAAAGAGAAAAACATATTTATTTTCCATTCTTATAAAAAGATTTCTCTTTACGGTTTCTACTTTACTTTTTACTTTTTTGTAAATTTTTAAATCCTATTTCACTTTCATCATTTCATTTTATTCTACCTTATTGTATTTGTTATTTTAAATTTCAAATGTTTTTCTTTTTGTCCCCCTTTTTTCACTTGTTTTATTTCCTTTGTTCTCTATTCTATCAAGCTTCTTTCAACAACCAGACCAAAACACACCTACAATCCAGCATTCTTTATTTGATATTTTTGTGTTGTTTTAAATTTTGCTTTATTTCTTTTACTTTATTAATTCTTTTTCATCCTTCAAAATGATGAGACGAAAGAATTCACCCAAAAAGAAAGAAGAGGAAGAAGTAACAACCAGAGACTTAATCAACTCAGTTATAAGCAAGATGTCAGAAAGAGAATTTAGAATCACAATATTAAGAATACTACTCAGCTTAAAACACACACACACAAACACACACACACAATCGCTTTCTGTGGCAATAAAAGAAGTAAACTCTTGTCAGAGTAAAATTAAAAAAGTTATAACTGACATTCAATGTCAAATGGTGCCATAGTGGCAAGGATGGATGAAGCAGAGCAGCAAGTCAATGATATAGAGGACAAAATTATGGAGAATAATAAAGTTGAGAAAAACAGGAAAACTAAGGCAAAAGAGCATGATATAAGAATGAGAGAACTCAGCGACTCATTAAAAGGGAATAATATCCAAATCATAGGGGTCCCAAAGGTGAAGAGAGAGAAAAAGGGGTAGAAGGGTCATGTGAGCAAATAATAGTGGAAAAGTAGACCTCAAAATCCAGAAAGCCCAGAAAACTGCCATTAGGGTCAAGAAAAACCAAGCATCAAAAAGACATATCATGTTCAAATTCACAAAATACTCAGGCAAGGAAAGAGTCATGAAAGCAGCAAGGGGGAAAAAAAAAAACCCTTAATCTACAAAGGAAGACAGATCATGTTCACAGCAGACCTATCTGCAGAAACTTGGCAGGCCAGAAAGAAGTGGCAAGATATGTTCACGTGTTGGATCAGAAAGTATGCATCAAGAATTTGTTATCCAGCAAGGTTGTCATTGAAAATAGAAGGAGAGATAAAAAGTTTCCCAAACAAACCTGATGGAGTTAGTGAACACTAACCCAGCCCTGCAAGAAATTTTAAGGGGAACTCCCTGGGAGGAAAAAAGACAAAAAAAAACCAAAAAAGATCTAAAGCAACAAAGACTAGAAAGGACCAGAGAATACTACTGGAAACTTCAACTCCATAACAACACAATGGCAATAAGCTCATGTCTTTTAGGACTCATTCTAAATGTCAACGGACTAAATGCTGCAATCAAAGACATAAGGTAACAGAATGGAAAAGAAAACAAGATCCATCTATATGCTGTTTACAAGGACTCATTTTAGACATCAAGACACCTTCAGTGTTTATTTATTTTTGAGAATCAGAGAGAGACAGCATGAGCAGGAGAGGGCAGAGAGAGAGAGGGAGACCCAAAATATGAAGCAGGCTCCAGGCTCTGAGCTGTCAGCCCAGAGCCCGATGCAGGGCTTGAACCCACAGACCATGAGATCATGACCTGAGCTGAAGTCGGACGCTCAACCAACGGAGCCAACCAGGCACCCCGACATCAAGACACCTTCAGATCGAAAGTAGAGATGGAGAACCACCTAACAGGCTCCCGGTTGCCAAAAGAGAGCTGGAGTAGCCAGTCTTATAACAGACAATGTAGATTTTAAAATAAAGTCTGTCACAAGAGATTAAGAAGGGCATTAGATCATTATTAAGGGGTTTATCTACCTAGGAGGTCTAACAGTTGTAAACATTTATGCCCCAATGTGAAATAACCCAAATTTATAAATCAATTAATGACAAATATAAGGGAAATCATTGACAATAATACGATAATAGTAGGGGACTTCAACACCCAAATTACAGCAATGGACAGATCATGTGAGTGGAAAATCAACATAGAAGCAAAGGCTTTGAATGACACACTGGACTGGATGTACTTAACAGATATATTCAGAACATTTCATCCTAAAGCAGCACAATACATATTCTTCTCCAGTGCACGTAGAACATTCTCCAGAATAGATCACATACTGGGACACAAATCAGCCCTTAATAAGTACAAAAGGATTGAGATCATACCTTGCATATTTTCAGACCACAACACAGTGAAACATGAAATCTCAAGAAAAAATTTGGAAAGCAACAAATACTTTGAGACTAAAGAACATCCTACTAACAAATGAATAGGTTAACCAAGAAGTTAAAGTGGTACATAAAAAGTATATGGGCCAATGAAAATGATAATACCACAGATAAAAACCTCTGGGACACAACCAAGGCAGTCATAAGAGGGAAGTGTGTTGTAATTCACAGCTTCCTAAAGAAGGAAGAAAGGTCATAGATACACAACCTAACTTTACACTTAAAAGAGCTGGGAAAAGAAGAGCAAATCAGCAGAAGACAGGAAATAATAAAGATTAGAGCAGAAATCAATTCTGTCAAAATTGGAAAAAAAAAGAAACAGTAGAACAGATCGATGAAACCAGGAGTTGGTTCTTTGAAAGAATTAATAAAATTGATAAATCTTTAACAAGTTTGATCAAAAAACCAAAAGGATAGGGCCCAAATAAATCAAATCAAGAATGAAAGAGGAGAAATCATAGCCAACGCTTCTGAAATACAAACAATATTAAGACAATATTATGAACCATTATATGCCAATAAATTGGGCAATCTGGAAGAAATGGACAAATTCCTAGAGACATATAAACTACAAAAACTGAAATAGGAAGAAATAGAAGATTTGAACAGCCCCATAACCAGTAAAGAAATTGAATCCGTAATCAAAAATCTCCCCAAACCAGAGTCCAGAGCTGGATGGCTTTCCAGGGGAATACTACCAAACACTGAAACAAGAGTTAACACCTATTCTTTTGAAGCTGTTCGAAAAAATAGAAATGGAAGGAAAAGTTCCAAACACATTCTATGAGGCCAGCATTACCTTGATTCCAAAACCAGACAAACACCCCACTAAAAACAACTACAGACGAATTTCCCTGATGAACATGGACGTAAAAGGTCTCAACAAGACCCTAGCCAACACTAAAAGAATTATTCACCACGATCAAGTGGGATTTATACCTGGGATGCAAGACTGACTCAATTTCCATAAGCCAATCAATGTGATACATGTTGCTTAGAAAAGAAAGGAGAAGAACCACATGAGCCTGTCAATAGATGTGGACAAAGCATTTGACAAAATTCAGCATCCTTTCTTGATAAAACGCCTCAAAGAGTAGTGATAAAAGGATCATACCTCAAGATCATAAAAGCTATATACGAGAGATCCACCACTAATATCATCCTTGGTGGGGAAAAAACTGAGAGCTTTCCCACAAGGTCATGAAAACGACTGGGATATCCACTCTCTCCACTGTTATTCAACATAGTATTGAAAGTCCTAGCCTCAGTAATCACACAACACAAAGGAATAAAATGCATCCAATTGGCAAATAGGAAGTCAAACTTTCACTCTTTGCAGACGACATGATACACTATATGGAAAACCCAAAGGTTCCACCAAAAAGCTGCCAGAACTGATCCGTGAATTCAGCAATGTCGCAGGATATAAATTCAATGCACAAAATCGGATGCATTTCTATATACCAATAATGAAGCAACAGAAAGATACATCGAGGAATCGATCCCATTGGCAATTGCACCAAGAACCATAAGACACCTAGGAATAAACCTAAACAAAGAGGTGAGAAATCTATACACTGAAAACAATAGGAAGCTACTGAAAGAAATGGAAGAAGACACACAACAAGATGGAAAATATTCCCTGGTCATGGATTAGAAGAACAAATATTGCTAAAATGTCAATACTACCCAAGGAAATCTATGTATGTAATGCAATCCCTATGAAAATAAGACCAACATGCTTCACAGAGCTAGAACAAACAATCCTAAAGTTTGTGTTGAACCAGAAAATACCCTGAAGAGCCAAAGCAATCCTGATAAAGAAAACCAAAGCTAGAGCATCACATTCTGGACTTCAAGGTGGATTCCAAGGCTGTAATCATCAGGACAGTATGGTACTGCCAAAAAAACAGACACTTAGATCAAGGGAACAGAATATAGAGCCCAGAAATGGACCCACAAACATATGGACAACTAATCTTTCACAAAGCAGGAAAGAAAATAGAATGGAATAAAGACACTCTTCAGCAAATGGTATTGGGAAAACTGGAAAGCAACATGCTGAAGAATGAACCTGGAACACTTTCTTACACCAGACACACAAATAAACTCAAAATAGATGAAAGACCTAAGTGTAAGGCAGGAAGCTCTCAAAATCCTAGAGGAGAAAACAGGCAAAAACCTCTTTGACTTTGGCTGTAACAACTTCTTGCTCAACATGTCTCTGGATGCAAGGGAAGAAAGCAAAAATGAACTATTGGGACCTCATCAAGATGAAAAGCTTTTGCGTGGTGAAAGAAACAATCAGCAAAAACAAAAGGCAAATGATGGAATGGGAGAAGATGTGTTCAAATTACATATCAGATCCAAAGCCTATAAAGCCTATAATACATATCGTATCCAAAGCCTATAAAGAATTTGTCAAACTCCACACCTGAGAAAGAAATAATCCAGTGAGGAAATGGACAGAAGACCTGAACAGGCACTTTTCAAAAGAAGACATCCAGATGGCTGACAGACACATGGAAACATGCTCAACATCACTCATCACCAGGGAAATACAAATCTAAACCACAGGGAGATACCACCTCACAGCTGTCAGAATGGCACACATTAGCAACTCAGGCAACCATAGATGTTGGCGAGGATGCGGAGGAAGGGGAACCCTTTTGCACTCCTGGTGGCAATGCAAGCTGGTGCAGCCACTCTGGAAGACAGTATGGAGGTTCCTCAAAAAATTAACAATAGAACTACCCTATGAGCCAACAATTGCACAACTACATATTTGTCCAAAGGATACAGGTGTGTTGTTTTGAAGGGACACATGCACTCCATTGTTTATAGCAGCGCTATTGACAAAAGCCAAAGTATGAAAAGAGACCAAACGTCCATTGACAGATGAATGGATAAAGAGGATGTGGTATACACACACACACACACACACACACACACACACACACACACACTGGAGTGTTACTCGGCAATCAAAAAGAATGAAATCTTGCCATTTGCACCAATGTGGATGGAACTAGAGTATTCTGCTGAGGGAAATTAGTCAGTCAGAGAAGACAAATATCATATGACTTCACTCATATGTGGAATTTAAGATACAAAACAGATGACCATAGGGCAAAGCAAGCGAAAATAGTGTAAAAAAAGGGAAGGGGACAATGCATGAAACTCTTAAATGTAGAGAACAAACTGATGGGTGCTGGAGGGGTTGTGAGTGGGTGGGTGGATAAATGGGCAACGGACATTGAGGAAGACACTTGTTGGGATGAGCCCTGGATGTCAGATGTAGGGGATGAGTCACTGGATTCTACCCCTGAAATTATTAGTGAACTATATGCTCACTAACTTACATGTAAATTTAAAAAAATGATGTGGCACGTACATGCAGTAACACTTAGCCTTATTATGAATGAAATCTTGCCATTTGCAACAACGCGGATGGACGTAGAGGGCCCGTAAGCTAAATAAATCAGACAGAGGAAACAAATAGCGAATGATTTCACTCATATGTGGAATTTAAGAAATAAGGCAAATGAGCAAAGAAAGAAGGAAGAGAAAAAACACCCAGACTCTAAAATACAGAGAATAAAATGCTGGTTGCCGAAGGGAGGTGGGCGGCTGGGTGAAATAGTAAAGGAGATCAAGGGAGAGAAGATACTCCACAGGTAGCCAGTCTGTGACACTTATGATGAACACTGAGTAATGTGTAGAATTGCTCAATAACAAAAGTGCATTTCATTGTTAAGTATAACTTGAATTGATTTAAAAATAAAAACTACTTAAAAACATCTTCATTTCCATATTTTTTCTCTTCTCTCTTTACCTGCCGGCTTACTGACTTCAAAATATATAGAAATTGTAGGAATTTTAATGAGTAGTTTCATTGTAATTTTATATTTTATGAGTATCATTAAGATTTATAATATATCTAAGAGTGACATTTTCTAGAATGAGAAAGAGGGAGAAGTTTAAAACCTTGCTTAAAGTGACAGACATATAAATAGTGAAGCTAGAATTCTATTTGATCACATGTGGTTCAAACTCTACATGGACTCTGAGTTTTGTGTGGGGTTAGAAAATATTTGGCTTAAAGAGCAGAGCATTTGGGAACTTTCAGTAATCTATACCTGCTTGCTTTTTCCATAGGGCAGGGACAGGAGTGGAGCACTTGGTAACTGAAATGAGAGGTGTCCCTTAGGACAGACTGGTAGGGGAGAAGGGCTCTGAGGACAGAATCTGCCCATTGATGGCCTTGTTCAGGAATCCTTGGCACTGAGGTTGCTGTGGTCAAGGATTGACTGAGTTTATCCCTTGGGGTTTGGTGGGAAGGGCAGAGTCTTTGTCCCTCCAAAGGCTCAGCGTTTGTGAACGTGTATGAAATCTTTATAAATATCTGATGGAGGAGGAAGAAATGTTAATTCATGTGTTCTTCCAGGGTTTTTTTTTGGGGGGGGGGTTACAGAGCTGCTTTTAGAGATGTTCCTATCATAGAATAGTGGGGATGTTTCCTTTTAATTCTCAAAAGTTCTAAGAATAGAAGTGAGAAATTTTATGCTGATATTACAGCTCTAACTCAGGCCTTCTAGGAAAGACTGGCTATCCGTGGAGTATCTCCTCTCCCCACAGACCCTGCACTGGAAAGCTGAGTAAATCTATTGGATGTACGGTTCACATGTTGCACACTTACTGCACATGATTCATCTTCAACGTAAATCCGAATTGCGAGAGCAAATCTAGGAGCTCTCTCTTGGATCTCATCTCCTTTATGAGCAATAAAGTAAGTTTTCAAACCCAAGTAATCTATATTCTTTTCCTTGCCTCCCATGAAGGACTGAGTTTTAGGGCAGTTGCCATGATATAATTCTGTCTCCTGAGACACTTGAAGCTCCGGGAACATATTTGTCTTAGTGATGAGAGGATCTGAATGTGTCAGGGCTCCCAGTTTTCACTGATCTCTGCTTGAGGCAGCACAGTCTCAGGAAAAATTCTTATCGAAAGGGTGGGAGGTATATTTGAGGGGGCAGAGGTATAGTATCCTATACATATGGGTTTCTTTTTCTTTTAATGGTTTAAATAAGCAGCTGATCCTCAGGAAGCAATGGAAAGTGGAAGTTTATCAGACGAAGGTCATTTAGCCACTAGGAAATACTGAAAATGTAGTGAATGATATGGTTGGAACATATTCATGAGGGACAGCAAGTGTCAGGCATGGCTGGAACACACACGAGCAGAAGCCCTGGGAGGAAAGGTGGTAAGCAAGACTATGGCACAGCGTTTGAGGACTTTGAAAGTCATGGTGAGTATTTCAGCCTTCGCACTTGAAAACCACAGTAACCCTTTAATCATAAGTTAAGATTCATCATATTTTTAGAACACCCACTTTTCCTTTTGAAGTTGTAGCTAGGAGGTAAAAAGAGGGAGAGGAGAGAGAGGGAGGAGAAGAGGGAATTTCTGAAATTGGGTCCTTTCTTTCTGTATAGAAACATAGAGGGTCCACTTAAAGAATTGTAGGATTGACCATTTGTAAGACTGACATTTATGAGATACCAGCCTGATTTTGCATATGTATGAGCTAATAATACGGTGAAAACTCACATAGTTATCTCCCTCAATGTGAGTGAGACATTCACAAATTTCACAAAATGGTGTGAGACATTTATTTAGAATTAGTGAGGATTAGACATTGTGTGAAAGGAATTTTTGTCTCATGTTTTGAGAATCTAAACTGATCCTGTTTTTAGATCAGTCAAAATACTCTGCATGATATTATGATGATGGATGTCTGTTACTAATATGTACCGAAACCATAGAATGTACCACACCCAAGAGTGAGCCTTGGGGTAAACGTTGGACTCTGGGTGATGAGGATGTGTCATGGTATGCTCATCAGTTCTGGGAAATGTACCGTTCTGGCGGACGATGTTGGTAATGGCAGGGGTGATATCTGTGTGGGGGCTAGGACCTTATGGGGAACCTCTGTACCTGTGTGTTGGTGTTGCTGTGAATGTAGCACTGCTCTAAAAAAATTAAGTCTTAGCAACACAAAGAAACTAAAAAGCAACAACGACCAAAAAATCTTATTAAAGTTGAGAGGAGGCATGTGATTTTGCTGCCTCCTCCCCGCCCCGCACAGAGACAGCTGAGAGGGAGCCCACCTGCTCCTCCTCTGAGAGGGAAGGGACAGTTCTGGAGTCACCATTGAATCATACTCGGGATGCCTGCTGGGTCAATCTTCATTCTGTTGGGGCCACAGTGGATCCACCTGTATGCTGTCCATTGAGTTTCTAATGCAGGGGATTCAAAGATGGATGTCTTCAGGGCAACCCTGACATCTTGAAGGGAGTAGGAACCTCATTACAGGTAAGCCCAAATCCAACTAGACTAAATTTAGAAAAAAACAGATGATTAAATTTTGATAAACAACTGAATGATTTTGTTCTGTGCTGAATAAATCTCAATAAAATCAGCTCTCATATCTTGTATATCTTCAAATTTCATACCTGACTGCAAAAATGTGTTCAGATTTCAAAACCTGGCTTCCATGGCCTTTGGCAGAGACGAAACCTTACTTTTTCAAGTTTTTCTACTGTGACACTAGAATCCATCTAAACCAGCGACTTCATATTGATCTTCTCTATTTGTCCCATCATCCCCATTAAAACGTTGGTTGGTTTCTTTCGTGTCAATGCTCTCACCCCTCTGATTTTCATATCTTTGCATCACAAACTCTTTACAACCAAGGGCCTATTATATTTCTACTTTCCTCTCCTCATATAAAGAACCTGTTATGTACTTTGTATTTTATTATTTGTTTATTTATTCATTTATTTATTTAATATTTATTCATAATTGAAAGACAGAGAGAGATAGAGTGCTAATGGGAAGGGGCAGAGAGAGAGGGAGACACAGAATTTGAAGCAGTCTCTATCTAGGCTCCAAGCTGTCAGCACAGAGCCGGATGCGGGGCTGGAACTCACGGACTGCAAGATCATGACCTGAGCCGAAGTCAGCTGCTCAACCGACTGAGCCACCCAGGCACCCCTGTTTTTTAGTATTTATGAACGATATTTGGAGTTGCCATTACCAGCTCCTGATCACCAGGAACAAATTAGCAGGAACCACAGTGCCCAGATGATTTCAGCTACTCGGGGAAGGAAATATGTGTGAAAAACAGTTGTGCAGATGTATTATGGGTAAATGAACAGGTAGATTAATATCCTGGTAATTTTAATAATCATAATGGAATGTTGATACTAGTAATCATAATGAAAGAGCCATTCCAATCGCAGTTACTAAATACTTGCATCTCTTCTGCATCATACATACTGTATTTAGCCTTCACAGAAACCCTAAAAAGTAGATTGTTTTAATTTTCATGTCTACAGAGGAAGAATAAGTAGCACAGTTATGTAGGGACTTGTGAAATATGGCATCATACTGCGCAGTGCGTGGGGTACGAATCCTGGCGGTGTGGCTTCAGCCTGGATGCTCTGTCATTGTGCTAACCTACCTCTCTGCTCTGCTTTAGGGGATTTGCATCTTAGGGAACCTGGTTTAGAACTTGAATTTCTTCAATCAAATCTATAGTTCATCTCTTAACATAACCCTGAGTTTTTCACTGACCCATTTATCCTTTAGGAATTTTTACTCTTCTCTTTGCAGATGGTTTCTATTCTTCTAATACCAATCACATAGTCCCTTACATAATTAATGCTTTCATCTATGCATATCTTAAAACTCAAAAATCATTAAGAACAGGTGAGTATTTTGCCCAATCTTCGCAATAAGTCCAGATAATTGTGATTTGATATTTAAAATCAAAGATAATTATGGAATTCTGAGAGAAGGGAAAGGCAGTACAATTTTAAAATGTTTTGAAACAAACACTAAATTAGAATGGGGAAATGGACAGCTTGTAATAAAAGAAAAGGAAAAAAAGTCATAGAAAAAGAGAAAAAGTAAAATCATAGTAGGGAAAGTAGCAGAGGCGGGGACTTACATAGTTCTCGCTTATAAGCTGGATCTTTTTCTCATTTTATCTACAGCGTAACCATGGTTATGTGTAAAGTAGTTTTCCCCAGCTAGTAAAGAGTGGAGCTGAGATTTGAACCCAAGACATCTGACTACAGTAACTGTGTTCTTGACCAAGAAATGTAGTTAGTTATTTTCTTGATGAATAGCCATCCCAGATAAAATATCAACATTGTAAAATATGAACTGACCAAAGATAAAAAATTTCGTAAAAGCAATATTTTCATTAAAAATGTAGTAACAATGTAAAATGTGGTTGGTGATAAAAAATTTATGTGCATATAACAAAATACAATTGTTTTCTACTAACCAAATGAGAGAATAAGATCGTGTCATAAAATAACCTTTCTTGTTTGTTTGCATGTTCATCAGCTTTTTTGCAAAATCATCAACCTTGAAATATTGACCATATGTGTATATAGTAAAAGGATGTAGAGATACACACATATGTAAATATACTTAGAGAATGTTTCCTAAAAGACATTTCTAAAAGAAAACCAAAAGTAGTTATTTCTGGAGAGTAGGAGTACAAATTCAATAGTTTGGAGACAGCTTTAAATTTTCTTTTATTCTTCTGTGTCTTTTGAATAATGAATGATAGACATGAATTATTTCATCATAAAATATAGTTAATAAATGGACGCAAAATTTGAGAAACATTTTTAATAATTATCAACAGCAATGATAATCTCTAGCATTTGGGACAACAACATTATACTTTGGAAATTAAGTTGTTATCTATGTGACTCAAAATTGGAAACTATATAAATAACTCAAAGGACATATGGTCAAAGAGATGCCACTTATGAAACTTTATACAATATCACATAATTAAATTAACAGTTAAACTAATGCTAAGTATAATAACATGGGAAGAAGTGTTATAATAATTCAAGTCAAAATCAGGACACAAAATGATATAATATGATGATTTCAGTGACAAACTCAACAAGTTATGAACAAAAACTTGAACTAGAACAATCATAACATAGTATGTTGGAATTATGGGGTATGTTTCAAGATGAAATTTTTAGAAGTATCCTGGTGACTTCAGGGTAAAATGAACATATCTGAGTAAAAATACTATTTAGATTATAGGCATCATTAGGAATTTTATAGCATGTTCAATTCATAGGCAGAGATGCCCAAAATTCTGAGTTTAGTCCAACAGTAGGATCAAGAGGGTAAACAGTTTCAATTATGTCAATTCAATTATGTCAACTCAATTATGTCAACTTCAAAGGTGTCCTGATATTTGTTATATAATAGCGTCAGTGAAACTGACATTGGACAACGGAGGTTAAGTAAAAGATTGTCAAAACATATTTTGTAAAGTATATTTCATCCAACATACTGATGGAGTCAGAGATAAAGGGGTCAGGGGCCCAAAAATGAATAAACTGAACTGTGAATACTTTCTTCCAGAGGGATTCTCCAAGAAGTTAATTATAGTGGAATAGTGTTTTCCAGATGTCAAAGCACATAGACAAAATGCATAACACATGAGATATATGTGTGTATCTGTGTGCCTAAATGATCTTTTAATTCTTAGGGAAAATCAGGATCAGGTAAGGCAAATATTTGCACTCCATTTTTCATATGAAAGCTAAATTTTGAGACAGTTAAGTCACTTGCTGAAGGAGAATTGAAGTTCTGATGCTTTCAATCTTAGTAGGAATCATAATTTTTAAAGGACATTTAATTTTATCTCCCCAGATGCAAAGGCTTTGACCCAAGGCAGTTAGTTTCTAATCAACAGATTAGAAACTAATAGAGCTGGGAGAGGGTTGGGCATCTGCGGATTTACCTAGAGTCAAAGAGGATTGAAGGCAGTCAGAGGTAACATAACATGGAGCAAAAGCAAAGCATTCAGAGTTCAGCCCACCGATCTTCCCAAGCTGTCACTTCTTTTCTTCTCTTTGCAGATTCAGCCCTTGTCCTCAACTGCACCTTACTTTCAGCCAGTAGTATTATGATGAATAGCAGTGTGACTGAATTCATTCTCCTTGGGCTGACACAGGATCCAGTAAAGCAGAAGGCAGTATTTGGGGTCTTCTTGATCTTTTACCTTGCGACACTGTTGGGGAACTTTCTCATTGTAGTGACTATTAAAACAAGCAGGACCCTTGGGAGTCCCATGTACTTCTTCCTGTTCTATCTGTCTTTTGCTGACGCCTGCTTCTCTACAACCACAGCCCCCAGATTGATTGTGGATGCCCTTGCTCAGAAGAAGACCATTTCCTACAATGAGTGCATGACTCAGGTCTTTGCAGCCCATTTCTTTGGGTGCATGGAAATCTTGGTGCTCATCCTCATGGCTTTTGATCGCTATGTAGCCATTTGTAAGCCCTTGCGATACACAACCATCATGAGCCGGCACGTGTGCAGCGTTTTGGTGATTTTAGCCTGGGTGGGATCTTGTATCCACTCTTCGGCACAAGTTTTCCTGGCTTTGAGATTGCCTTTCTGTGGCCCCAACGTGATTGACCACTATTTCTGTGACTTGCAGCCCTTGTTGAAACTTGCCTGTATGGACACGTACATGATAAATTTGCTAGTTGTTTCTAACAGTGGGGCCATATGCACGGTGAGTTTCATAATCCTGCTTATCTCCTATGTTGTCATCTTGTACTCTCTGCGAAACCACAGTACTGAAGGAAGGCGAAAAGCCCTATCCACCTGCACCTCCCACTTTATTGTGGTTGTCTTATTTTTTGGTCCATGCATATTCATGTATACACGCCCCCCAACCACATTTCCAATAGACAAAATGGTGGCTGTGTTTTATACAATTGGGACGCCCCTGCTCAACCCTCTGATATATACCCTGAGGAATGTTGAAGTGAAAAATGCCATGAAAAAGTTATGGTGTAGCAAAGCATGACTTCTTTTGATACAGGGTATTTGGGGATTCTAATGTATTTTTCCTTAACAGCTGGTTTCTTTCATGTGCAGGAAAGATGAAATATTCTCATTGTGGGAAAAATCCATTAAAATTTTTAATTTAACTAATATTTTATATATTTAATTGACTTATTATGAATAAGTGTGAATAAATGCACATCCCTTTTTCAGAGAGGATGGCATTAGAATAGGATTACTTAAAATCCATAAACATTGTGAACCACCTGTGCTGGCTCTCAGTTGAATTCTTTTGACAGCTGGCCATATTCACATGATAATTTCTCTTCCTGTACAATTTGTCTTCAGAAAAAAATATACTGACTATTGGAAGAATGATTGTCTGTATGTGCGCGCGTGTGTGTGTGTGTGTGTGCGCGCGCACTAATCCTTTACAGATTTTATTGTTGTCCTTAAGAACTTGGATGTAGAGGTAATCCCTATGGAACCAGAGCTTAGAAATGAAGGTTGTGGTCTTGAGTTGGAGAAGATATTCTGAGAAAATTCTGTGGTGGAATCTGTGCCTCAGCTTGACTCACTGGGACATGGATGGACCCTCAAACTCCACGAAAAGCTGGAAACCTCAGTGAAAACCTGGACTGTCGCTGGAAAACTCTGTCAATGTTTGGTGAACGGTGGGAGAAGGAGAGTTTTACACTTGGCAGTGATGGGCGGTATCAGCCAGTGAACTGCTTTTTGGCAGGGTCCTTCTCTTTCATCTTCACAGATCAGGGTCAGTGAGGGGGTTTGGCAGCAGGAATATGCAGAAGATTAAGGGGTAGAAGGGCGCTAGAAAACAATGTACAGTGTAGAGCAAGCAAAGGTGAAAGGAAAGTGGTAACTGTATCCAGGTGGGATAGAAGAAGCTTTGCCTTTTTATATTGGGGAATACTCATTGGGTATCTGAACGTTTGCAGGGAAAAAAAAATGCAGTTCCTGGGTCTCTATAAAATTGACCTAGATTAGCTTGACTTCTTTGGCTCTTCCATTTATTTGCATATCGGGACAACCCTTTATTTATTTATTTATTTATTTATTTAGGTTCCTAATACTATCTGAAAATTCAAATTTCGTATTCCTCAGGAGAACCCAGGATTGAAGGTGCTTTTCAATTTTGGGCTTCTGGTTTTGTAGGAGAATGTTTAAATACATATTTTCACTTTTGAAGTTAACCTAATTGATATGTGTAATAAACACCCTACCCCCATAACCACCACCACGTCCGCCACCACCACATCATAATCTCATAATTAAGTACCGTCATGTGATGCTGTTTCAGTGTATGAACTTATAATTCCGACCAAATTGGAACCAAGAAGAATTACTTTAAGTGATATAGGCTAATGGGAAAATAATCCAATGACCTAAATAAGTATGTGCAATACCAACTGAAGACCAAATATTATCATGTCCCATCAAAGATGCCCAAGACTCCTACATAGAAAGAGGTGTCAGAATAAATAGTTAAGTCCCAAAGAAGACATTCGTCAGAGCTCTCAGTGCCATAGTTACAAGAGGCAATTATGTTTTATGTTCTAAGTGAAGACTCCCGATCTTCCTAATTTTGTGTCTTGCAGTTTCATTTCTGAAGCATTGGAATCTGGTCATGTGAAGGTTATACTTAGAACAATTGCAGAAATTTTCTTGTCATGCTTAGTTCATTTAGATGCCAGATTCTCTTAGATGTTAAATAAAGTCTCAGTTGGAAGGGGTGGGAGAACTTGCAGGGAACTGAAAGATCTTACTTGACCTGGTACCTTAATAAACTGCCTCACTGTCTCTTCTTCTGGTAAATGGTGAAAGCTTTTTATTTGCCTTCCTTTGGGGGGCTTTTTGTAGGCTCTCTAATTTTAGCGTCCTTGATGTGGAAAGATTTCTATTTCTTGTCATCACTGATGACCCCTTCTTAGCCCTTAGAAAGCCAGTGGTTCAGTTCCAAATTCTGTACTCTTCCCAGTGAACTCTTTTGGGCTGGTCCCTAAAAGATCTCTTTATGGCTTCTGTGTGGTAGTTTCTGGGAAACATCCAGGCATCTCTGCTCCCAAAGTGTTCTATTGATGAAGAAACATTTCTAACATAGGCTGATGTCAAACAGTCACCCTCATCTGATACCAACCAGTCTCTCTTCCTTCCTTGACTTTACTTACCTCAGTCTGCTCAGTGCACCCATATGGAGGGTCCCATGCTAGGTTCTCAGAGTAGGGCTCCATCACACACGCATGTGCACACACACACACACACACACACACCACACACACACACCCCTGGCGTGAGGGACAGACATACCTCTACAGTGAATTCTCTAAAGCTGTTGTCACAAATTACTCAGCCACTTTATAACCCGACCACGTTTATATCCTTTATCTAGTTGTAGCATACTTCTGTTGATCATTTCCTTGGTTTGGAAGTAGGCATAAGATGATTTAGGCACAAGTTCACATCCATTGTGTCTATTCAACATTTCAGTTTTAACACCTTGCTACATAAGAAAGGTTACATTATAAACAATTTGTATGACCACTGGACCTGAAGAGAATTTATTTTCATTTGGAAAGTGATGGTAGACAGCACTGGAGGGGCAAAGATGGTGGAGCAGCAGGGTAGGTTTTTCTTTTCTCTCTCTCTTCCCTGAAATACAGTTAGGTCATCACCAAACCATCTTGCACAACTAGAAAACAGATTTGAGGATTAACACAACAATCTGCAACATGAGGCACAGAACTCAGCAGGTACATGGTGCAGAGAGGTGAACTGGGTGAGAGAGAAGCTGTGGATAGTGGGGAGCTGTTTTTGCTTGTGGACAGAGGACAGAGACAGGGCGAGAGTACAGGAAATGCACTCCCCCTAAAAGCAGCTGATGAGGAAGAGAAAGAGTGGAAACACTCACAAGGACTGATCAAGAAAGGGAGAAAGGGAACTTAGAAAGAAAGGGTTTAATTACCATTTACAAACTGGGGTTTTATCAAGAAAGGATGCTGAATTTTGTCAAATGGTTTCTCCATATCTATTGACAGGTTCACGTGGTTCTTCTCCTTTCTCTTACTGATGTGATGTATCACATTGATGATTTGTTGAAATTGAGTCATCCTTGCATCCCAGGTATAAATCCCACTTGATGGTGGTGAATAGTTCTTTTAGTGTATTGTTGGATCAGGTTGGGTAGGATTTTGTTGAGAGGTTTTGCATCCATGTTCATGAGGGAAATTGGTCTGTAGTTCTCCTTTTTAGTTCTCCATTTAGTTCTCCATTTAGTTCTCCATTTCAAGGTAAATGCTGGCCTCATAGAATGCGTTTGGAACTTTTCCATCCATTTCCACTTTTTGGAACAGCTTCATTTTTTTTTTTTTTACAGGTTTTTATTTATTTATTTATTTATTTATTTATTTATTTATTTATTTTTTATATGAAGTTTATTGACAAATTGGTTTCCATACAACACCCAGTGCTCATCCCAAAAGGTGCCCTCCTCAATACCCATCACCCACCCGCCCCTCCCTCCCACCCCCCATCAACCCTCAGTTTGTTCTCAGTTTTTAACAGTCTCTTATGCTTTGGCTCTCTCCCACTCTAACGTCCTTTTTTTTTTTTTTTTTACCTTCCCCTCCCCCATGGGTTCCTGTTAAGTTTCTCAGGATCCACATAAGAGTGAAACCATATGGTATCTGTCTTTCTCTGTATGGCTTATTTCACTTAGCATCACACTCTCCAGTTCCATCCACGTTGCTACAAAAGGCCATATTTCATTTTTTCTCATTGCCACATAGTATTCCATTGTGTATATATACCACAATTTCTTTATCCATTCATCAGTTGATGGACATTTAGGCTCTTTCCATAATTTGGCTATTGTTGAGAGTGCTGCTATGAACATTGGGGTACAAGTGCCCCTATGCATCAGTACTCCTGTATCCCTTGGGTAGATTCCTAGCAGTGCTATTGCTGGGTCATAGGGTAGGTCTATTTTTAATTTTCTGAGGAACCTCCACACTGCTTTCCAGAGCGGCTGCACCAATTTGCATTCCCACCAACAGTGCAAGAGGGTTCCCGTTTCTCCACATCCTCGCCAGCATCTATAGTCTCCTGATTTGTTCATTTTGGCCACTCTGACTGGCGTGAGGTGATACCTGAGTGTGGTTTTGATTTGTATTTCCCTGATAAGGAGCGACGCTGAACATCTTTTCATGTGCCTGTTGGCCGTCTGGATGTCTTCTTTAGAGAAGTGTCTATTCATGTTTTCTGCCCATTTCTTCACTGGGTTATTTGTTTTTCGGGTGTGGAGTTTGGTGAGCTCTTTATAGATTTTAGATACTAGCCCTTTGTCCGATATGTCATTTGCAAATATCTTTTCCCATTCCGTTGGTTGCCTTTTAGTTTTGTTGGTTGTTTCCTTTGCTGTGCAGAAGCTTTTTATCTTCATAAGGTCCCAGTAATTCACTTTTGCTTTTAATTCCCTTGCCTTTGGGGATGTGTCGAGTAAGAGATTGCTACGGCTGAGGTCAGAGAGGTCTTTTCCTGCTTTCTCCTCTAAGGTTCTGATGGTTTCCTGTCTCACATTTAGGTCCTTTATCCATCACATTAACAAAAAAAAAGAGAAGAACCATATGATCCTGTCAATCGATGCAGAAAAGGCCTTTGACAAAATCCAGCACCCTTTCTTAATAAAAACCCTTGAGAAAGTCGGGATAGAAGGAACATACTTAAAGATCATAAAAGCCATTTATGAAAAGCCCACAGCTAACATCATCCTCAATGGGGAAAAACTGAGAGCTTTTTCCCTGAGATCAGGAACACGACAGGGATGCCCACTCTCACCGTTGTTGTTTAACATAGTGCTGGAAGTTCTAGCATCAGCAATCAGACAACAAAAGGAAATCAAAGGCATCAAAATTGGCAAAGATGAAGTCAAGCTTTCGCTTTTTGCAGATGACATGATATTATACATGGAAAATCCGATAGACTCCACCAAAAGTCTGCTAGAACTGATATATGAATTCAGCAAAGTTGCAGGATACAAAATCAATGTACAGAAATCAGTTGCATTCTTATACACTAACAATGAAGCAACAGAAAGACAAATAAAGAAACTGATCCCATTCACAATTGCACCAAGAAGCATAAAATACCTAGGAATAAATCTAACCAAAGATGTAAAGGATCTGTATGCTGAAAACTATAGAAAGCTTATGAAGGCAATTGAAGAAGATTTAAAGAAATGGAAAGACATTCCCTGCTCATGGATTGGAAAAATAAATATTGTCAAAATGTCAATACTACCCAAAGCTATCTACACATTCAATGCAATCCCAATCAAAATTGCACCAGCATTCTTCTCGAAACTAGAACAAGCAATCCTAAAATTCATATGGAACCACAAAAGGCCCCGAATAGCCAAAGGAATTTTGAAGAAGAAGACCAAAGCAGGAGGCATCACAATCCCAGACTTCAGCCTCTACTACAAAGCTGTCATCATCAAGACAGCATGGTATTGGCACAAAAACAGACACACAGACCAATGGAATAGAATAGAAACCCCAGAACTAGACCCACAAACATATGGCCAACTCATCTTTGACAAAGCAGGAAAGAACATCCAATGGAAAAAAGACAGCCTCTTTAACAAATGGTGCTGGGAGAACTGGACAGCAACATGCAGAAGGTTGAAACTAGACCACTTTCTCACACCATTTGGAACAGCTTCAAAAGAATAGGCATTAACTCTACTTTCAGTGTTTGGTAGAATTCCCCAGGAAAGCCATCCAGCCCTGGACTCTGGTTTTGGGGAGATTTTGATTACAGATTCAGTTTCTTTACTGGTTATGGGCTGCTCAAATTTTCTATTTCTTCCTATTTCAGTTTTTGTAGTTTATATGTCTCTAGGAATTTGTCCATTATTTCCAGATTGCCCAATTTATTGGCATATAATTGCTCATAATACTGTCTTAATATTGTTTGTATTTCTGCAGTGTTGGTTGTGATCTCTCCTCTTTCATTCTCCATTTGATTTATTTAGGTCCTTTCCTTTTCTTCCTGATGAAACTTGTTAGAGGTTTATCAATTTTAATTCTTTCAAAGAACCAACTCCTGGTTTCATTGATCTGTTCTACTTTTTTTTTTTCATTTTGATACAATTGATTTCCACTCTAATATGTATTATTTCCTGTCTAATGCTGATTTGGGGTTTTATTTGCTGTTCTTTTTCCGACTCTTTTAAATATAATGTTAGGTTGTTTTTCTGGGACCTTTCTTCCTTGTTTAGGAAGGCATGCATTGCTACACAGTACCGTCCCTCTCATGACTGCCTTGGCTCTGAGCAGATTTTTTGCTGCGGTGTTATCATTTTCTTTGGCTCATATACTTTTTATGTACCTCTTTAACTTCTTGGTTCACCTATTCATTCTCTAGTAGGATGCTCTTTAGTATCCAAGTATTTGTTGTCTTTCCAAATTTTTTCTTGTGGTTGATTTTGAGTTTCACAGTGTTGTGGTCTAAAAATATACAAGGTATGATCTCAGTCTTTTTGTACTTATTCAGGGCTGATCTGTGTCCCAGTATGCGATATTTTCTGGAGAATGTTCCACGTGCACTGGAGAAGAATATGTGTTGTGCTGCCTTAGAATAGATTGTTCTGAATATATCTGTTATATCCAGTATGTCACTCAAAGGCTTTGTTTCTTTGTTGATTTTCCACTCAAATGATCTGTCGTTTGTTGTAATTTGGGTGTTGAAGTCCCCTACTATTATCGTATTATTGTCAATGAGTTCCTTTATATTTGTGATTCATTGATTTGTAAATTTGTGGTATCAAACCTTGGGGACATAAATGTTTACAATTGTTAAATCTACTTGGTAGATAGACACTTAATTATGATCTAATGCCCTTCTTCATCTCTTTACATTACATTGTTTATTTTATTCTTTATTTTGAAATCTAGATTTTCTGATATAAGACTGGCTACTCCAGCTTTCCTTTGGCAACCATTAGCATGATAGATGGTTCTCTATCTCCTAACTTTCAATCTGAAGGTGTCTTGAGTCTAAAATGAATATCTTGTAATCAGCATATAGATGGGTCTTGTTTTTTTTTTATCCATTCTTTTACTCTATGTCTTTGATTGCAGCATTTAGACCATTGACATTTAGAGTGAGTCCTGAACGATATGAACTTATTGCCATTGTGTTGTCTGTGGAGTTGGAGTTTCTGGTGGTATTGTCTTGTCCTTTGTAGTCTTTGTTGCTTTTGATCTTTTTTGTTTTGTTTCGTCTTGTCTCCTCTCAGAGAGTTCCCCTTAAAATTTCTTGCAGGGCTGGTTTAGTGTTCACTAATTCCATCAGTTTTGTTTGTCTGGGAAACTTTTTATCTCTCCTTCTATTTTCAGTGACAACCTTGCTGGGTAACGAATTCTTGGCTGCATATTTTCTGATTCAACACGTTGAACATATTTTGCCACTCCTTTCTTGCCTGTCAAGTTTCTGCAGATAGGTGTGCTGCAAACCTGATCTGTCTTCCCTTGTAGGTTAAGGA
This sequence comes from Lynx rufus, assembly GCF_022079265.1. Taxonomy (NCBI): domain Eukaryota; kingdom Metazoa; phylum Chordata; class Mammalia; order Carnivora; family Felidae; genus Lynx; species Lynx rufus. The sequence continues at coordinate 100,857,660 of NW_025814897.1, forward strand.
CTTTTTTTTTTTTCTCCCTTACTGCTTTCATGATTCTTTCCTTGCATGAGTATTTTGTGAACTTGACTATGATATGCCTTTTTGATGCTTGGTTTTTGTTGAATCTAATGGGAGTTTTCTGGGCTTCGTGGATTTTGAGGTCTACTTTTCCATTATTATTTGCTCCCATGACCCTTCTACCCCTTTTCCCTCTCTTTGTCTTCTGGGACCCATATGATTTGGATGTTATTCCTTTTTAATGAGTCACTGAGTTCTCTCATCCTTATAATGTGCTCTTTTGCCTTAGTTTTTCTCTTTTTTTTTCTGCTTCATTATTCTCTATAATTTTGTCCTCTGTATCATGAATTTGCTGCTCTGCTTCATCCATCCTTGCCACCATAGCACCATTCGAGATTGAATGTCAGTAATAGCATTTTTAATTTCACCTTGACTGGAGCTTTCTTCTATTATTGCCACAAACAGGATTCTTTGTGTTTTTTGTTTTTTATTTTACCCTGGGTAGTATTCTTACAATTGTGATTCTAAATTCGTGTTCTGTCATCTTGCTTGTAACTGTGTTGATTAAGTCCCTGGTTGCCATTTCTTCCTTTTCTTTCTTTTGGGGTGAATTCCTTCGTTTCATCATTTTGAAGGAAGAAAAAGAATTAACAAAATAAAGTAAATAAATAAAAATTAAAAAATTAAAATCAACACAAAAAAAATCAAATGAAGGATGCTAGTCACAGGTGTGTTCTGGATGTTTGTTGAAAGAAGTTTGATAGAATAGAGAGAAAAAGGAAAGAATAGTAGTGAAAAAAAGGCAAACAGTTGAAAATTTAAAATAATGAATACAATAACATAGAATAAAAAGAAATGAGGAAAGTGAAATCGATTTAAAAGTTTACAAAAACGTGAAAAATACAGTAGAAAAAACTGAAGAAAAATCTTTTCATAAAAATGGGAATAAGTATCATATTTTTCTCTTTCTGTCTTCACAAACAAGAAAATAAAATAAAATTAAATATAGAGAACAAACAGATGGGAGCTGGAGGGGTTGTGAGTTGGTGGATGAATAAATGGGCAAAGGACATTGAGGAAGACACTTGTTGGAATGAACACTGGATGCGAGATGTAGGGGATGAATCACTGGATTCTACTCCTGAAATTATTAGTGAACTATATGCTGACTAAATTGCATGTAAATTAAAAAATATAATGTGGTACGTACAATGCAGTCATAGCATTAAAATGAATGAAATCTTACCATTTACAAAAACATGGATGGACTTAGAGTGTCCATAAGCTAAATAACTCAGACAGAGGAAGTCAAATAGCACATGATTTCACTCATATGTGGAATTTAAGAAATAAGGCAAATGAACAAAGAAAGAAAAAAGATAAGAAACACCCCAGACTCTAAAATACAGAGTAGAAAATGCTGGTTGCCAAAGGGAGGTGGGTAGCTGGTGAAATAGTAAAGGACATCAAGAGGAGAGAAGATACTCCAGAGGTAGCCAGTCTATGACACTTGTGATGAGCACTGAGTAATGTGTAGAATTGCTCAATAACAAAAGTGCATTTCATTGTTAAGTACAACTTGAATTGATTTAAAAATAAAAAAATATTTTAAAAATGTCTTAATTTCCATATTCTTTCTCTTCTCTCTTTACCTACTGACTCAACTGACTTCAAAATATTTAGAAATTTTAATGAGTAGGTTTCATTGTAATTTTATATTTTATGAGTCTCATTAAGATTTATTGTATTATATCTAAGAGTGACATTCTCTAGAATGAGAAAGAGGGGTAGGTTTAGAACCTTGCTTAAAGTGACAGAGACAAAAATAGTGAAGCTAGAATTCAATTATATCACATGTGGTTTAACCTGTACATGGGCTCTGAGTTTTGTAGGGTTAGAAAAGATTTGGTCTAAAGAGCAGAGCATTTGGGAACTTTCAGTGATCTATACCTGCTTGCTTTTTCTGTAGGGCAGGGACAGGAGTGGAGCACTCAGTAAATGAAGTGAGATGTGTCCCTTAGGACAGACTGGAGGGGGAGAAGAGCTCTGGGGACAGAATCTGCCCACTGACAGTCTTGTTCAAAATCCTTGGCACTGTGGTTTGCTGTGGTCAAGGATTGACTGAGTTTATCCCTTGGGGTTGGGTGGGAAGGGCAGAGTCCTTGTCCCTTCAAAGGCTCAGCATTTGTGAATGTCTATGAAATCTCTATAAATATCTGGTGGAGGAGGAAGAAATGTTAATTCATGTGCTCTTCCAGGGTTTTTTTTTGGGGGGGGGGTGTTACAGAGCTGCTTTTAGAGATGTTCCTATCATAGAATAGTGGGGATGTTTCCTTTTTATTCTCCTAAGTTTTAAGAATAGAAGTGAGAAATTTTCTGCTGATATTACAGCTCTAACTCAGGCCTTCTAGGAAAGACTGGCTATCCGTGGAGTATCTCCTCTCCCCACAGACCCTGCACTGGAAAGCTGAGTAAATCTATTGGATGTACGGTTTACATGTTGCACACTTACTGCACATGATTCATCTTCAAAGTAAATCCGAATTGCGAGAGCAAATCGAGGAGCTCTCTATTGGATCACATCTCCTTTACGAGCAATAAGGTAAGTTTTCAAACTCAAGTAAACTATGTTCTTTTCCTTGCCTCCCATGCAGGGCTGGGTTTTAGGGCAGTTGCCATGATATAATTCTGTCTCCTGAGAAGCTTGAAGCTCCGGGAACATATTTGTCTTAGTGATGAGAGGATCTGAATGTGTCAGGGCTCCCAGCTTTCGCTGGTCTCTGCTTGATGTGTCACCGTCTCAGGAGAAAATTTTTAAAAATATAATTTGTTTTCAAATAAAAAACATGGAATGCTTTATGAATTTGCTTTATGATCCTTGCGCAGGGGCATGCTGTCTTTGTGCGTTCCAATTTTAGGAATTGTGCTCCGAAAGTGAGCACACTCGGGACCAATTCCTTGGAAAGGGGTGGTTATATTAAGGGGGCAGAGGTATAGTACCCTATACATGTGGGTTTGTCTTTTAATTGATTAAATAAGCATCTGACCCTCTATTTATTTACCTATTTATGTATTAAAATTAAATGTTTGTTTTTTTTGAGAGAGAGAGAGAGAGAGGAGAGAGAGAGAAAGGGATAATGAGTGAGGGAGAGAAGGAGAGAGAGAGAATCCTAAGCAGGCTGTCAGTGCAGAGCCCAATGCTGGGCTTGATCCCGTAAACCCCGAGATCATGACTTGAGCTGAAACCAAGAGTCTGACACATAACTGACTGAGCCACCCAGGCACCCCCTATACTTTTGAATTTCTTATGTATAAGGCTTAATGTTAGGAAAAAGGATTGGATTATATACTGACCGTACACCGTCATTATGCATTGGCACTGTTGATAACACGATTCTATTATATACTGATTGTTCTGCCAGTCGTGATACTAAAGTTGTCTGTCCAGACCCACTGTCACCCCTGCTTACAGCTAAGAATTATATTCTCTTTCTGCTGTTGGGGTAAGGGGTATATATGGAGTGGAGGAATGAGAAGCAAACTCTCTCGTGAAATCCAAGACAAGTACTCTTTATCCCTAACAAGATTCTTTGCTCAACCTTACACCGTGGGCTTAAATGATAAATGTGAACATAAATAAATATAAACATAAATAAACAGAAACATAAATATGAATATAAATTCTGCTCTCTTTTTTAATCCCTCTTCAATTTGCATCCATTTGAGAGTCAGGATACATACTGGGCATGGCAGTGCTTTTCTTCTCTACTGGTTCATGGTTTCTGGCTTTATGCCGGCTCCACCCAAATGAATGGAGTCTGCTGCTTTGCTTGGCAGGGCTGGTGAGGTGTGGACTGTTTGAGAAGGAGAGATTTCCGTGGAGCACAAAGGTTTGAGTTCTGGTACTGGTTGCTTTTTGGATGCTCTCTGCTAAGCTGCTTCCCAGCCTAGTCTGAAGTGCACTGAATAGAACAATGTGAAATTCCCTTATGAGATTTAAAAATCAAATGAACAAAGAAATTAGAGGAAGAAAAAAGAAAGAAGGCTATAGTCAAGGTGTGCATGATCCAATAAATACACACACACACACACACACACACACACACACACATTTTAACAGTTGAAGGCCATTAGCGAGAAAGTTGTTTGGGAAAACCTGGAAGGCTCTGGTGAGGAGATGAGCAGGGTACTCTGGACACAGGAAGCAATGGAAGGTGGAAGTTTATCAGATGAAGGTCATTTAGCCACTAAGAAATGTTGAAAATGTAGGGACTGAGATAGTAAGGACATATTCAGGAGGGACAGCAAGTGTCAGGCATGGCTGGAACACACATGAGCAGAAGCCCTGGGAGGAAAGGTGGTAAGCAAGACTATGGCACAGTGTTTGAGGACTTTGAAAGTCATGGTGAGTATTTCAGCCTTTGCACTTGAAAACCACAGTAACCCTTTAATCTTAAGATTCATCATAGTTTTAGAATGTCCACTTTTCCTTTTGAAGTTGTAGCTAGGAGGTAAAAAGAGGAGAGGATAGAGAGCAAGGAGAAGAGGGAATTTCTGAAATTGTGCCCTTTCTTTCTGTATAGAAACATAGAGGGTCCACTTAAAGAACTGTAGGATTGACCATTTGCAATACTGACGTTCATGAGATACCAGCCCGATTTTGTACTATGTATGAACTAATAATGCTCACAGTGAAAACTCACGTAGTTATCTCCCTTGACATGTTATTTTTCTTCAACAAAATGGTGTGAGACATTTTATTTAGAATTTGATGAGTATTAGACACTGTGTGAAAGGAGTTTTTATGCCCCATGTTTTGAGAATCTAAACTGATCCTGTTTTTAGATCAGTGAAAATACTCTGTATGATATTACGATGATGGATGTATGTTACTAATATTTACTGAAACTATAATGTACCAACCCAAGAGTGAACCTTGGGGTAAACTTTGGACTCTGGGTGATGAGGATGTGTCACGGTAGGCTCATCAGTTCTGGGAAATGTGCCATTCTGGCGGGCGATGTTGGTAATGGCAGGGGTGATATTTGGGTGGCGGCTAGGGACCTTATGGGGAATCTCTGTACCTGTGTCTTGGTGTTGCTGTGAATGTAGCACTGCTCTAAAAAAATTAAGTCTTAGCAACAAGAACAAACTAAGAAGCAACAACGACCAAAAGATCTTATGAAAGCTGAGAGGAGGTGTGTGATTTTGCTGCCTCCTCCCCGCCCCCCACAGAGACAGCTGAGAGGGAGCCCACCTGCTTCTCCTCTGAGAGGGGAAGGGACAGGTCTGGAGTCACCACTGAATCATACTTGGGATGCCTGCTGGGTCAGTTCGTTCTGCTGGGGCCACAGTGGATCCACCTGTATGCTGCCCATTGAGTTTCTAAGTGCAGGGAATTCAAAGATGGATGTCTTCAGTGCAACCCTGACATCTTGAAGGGAGCAGGCACCTCATTCCAGTTAAGCCCAAATCCAACTGGACTATGTTTAGAAAACTAGATGACTAAATTCTGATAAACAGCTGAATGATTTTGTCCTTCTGTGCTGAATAAATCTTAATAAAATCAGCTCTCATATCTTGTATATCTCCAAATCTCATACTTGACTGCAAAAATATGTTCAAATTTCATAACGTGGCTTCCATGGCCTTTGGCAGAGACGAAACCCTACTTTTCCACGTTTTTCTACTATGACACTAGAATCAGTCTAAACCAGAGGTTTCATATTGATCTTCTCTCTTTGTCCCATCACCCCCATTAAAACGTTGGTTGGTTTCTCTCATGTCAAATGCTCTCACCCCTCTGATTTTTGTATCTTTGGATCACAAACTCTTTACAACCAAGGTTATATTTTATTTCTAGTCTCATGTCATCATGGTTCACATATAGGGAAGCTGTTTGCACTTTGTATTTGTTTTTTAGTATTTGTATTTATTTTTAACATTTATTCATTTTTGAAAGACAAACAGAGACAGAGTGTGAATGGGGAAGAGGCAGAGAGAGAGGGAGACACAGAATTTGAAGCAGTCTCTATCTAGGCTCCAAGCTGTCAGCACAGAGCCGGATGCGGGGCTGGAACTCACGGACTGCAAGATCATGACCTGAGCCGAAGTCAGCTGCTCAACCGACTGAGCCACCCAGGCACCCCTGTTTTTTAGTATTTATGAACGATATTTGGAGTTGCCATTACCAGCTCCTGATCACCAGGAACAAATTAGCAGGAACCACAGTGCCCAGATGATTTCAGCTACTCGGGGAAGGAAATATGTGTGAAAAACAGTTGTGCAGATGTATTATGGGTAAATGAACAGGTAGATTAATATCCTGGTAATTTTAATAATCATAATGGAATGTTGATACTAGTAATCATAATGAAAGAGCCATTCCAATCGCAGTTACTAAATACTTGCATCTCTTCTGCATCATACATACTGTATTTAGCCTTCACAGAAACCCTAAAAAGTAGATTGTTTTAATTTTCATGTCTACAGAGGAAGAATAAGTAGCACAGTTATGTAGGGACTTGTGAAATATGGCATCATACTGCGCAGTGCGTGGGGTACGAATCCTGGCGGTGTGGCTTCAGCCTGGATGCTCTGTCATTGTGCTAACCTACCTCTCTGCTCTGCTTTAGGGGATTTGCATCTTAGGGAACCTGGTTTAGAACTTGAATTTCTTCAATCAAATCTATAGTTCATCTCTTAACATAACCCTGAGTTTTTCACTGACCCATTTATCCTTTAGGAATTTTTACTCTTCTCTTTGCAGATGGTTTCTATTCTTCTAATACCAATCACATAGTCCCTTACATAATTAATGCTTTCATCTATGCATACCTTAAAACTCATAAATCATTAAGAACAGGTGAGTATTTTGCCCATTCTTTGCAATAAGTCCAGATAATTGTGATTTGATATTTAAAATCAAAGATAATTATGGAATTCTGAGAGAAGGGAAAGGCAGTATAATTTTAAAATGTTTTGAAACAAACACTAAATTAGAATGGGGAAATGGACAGCTTGTAATAAAAGAAAAGGAAAAAAAGTCATAGAAAAGGGAAAAAGTAAAATCATAATAGGGAAAGTAGCAGAGGCGGGGACTTACATAATTCTGGCTTATTATAAGCTGGATCTTTTTCTCATTTTATCTGCAGTGTAACCATGTTATGTGTAAAGTAGCTTTCCCCAGCTAGTAAAGAGTGGAGCTGAGATTTGAACCCAAGACATCTGACTACAGCAACTGTGTTGTTGACCAAGAAATGTAGTTATTTTCTTGATGAATAGCCATCACAGATAAAATATCAAGATTACAAAATATGAACTGACCAAAGATAAAAAATTCTCATAAAAGCAATATTTTCATTAAAAATGTAGTAACAGTGTAAAATGTGGTTGGTGATAAAAATGTATGTGCATATAACAAAATACAATTGTTTTCTACTAACCAAATGAGAGAATAAGATCGTGTCATAAAATAACCTTTCTTGTTTGTTTGCATGTTCATCAGCTTTTTTGCAAAATCATCAACCTTGAAATAGTGACCATATATGTATATAGTAAAAGGATGTAGAGATGCACACATTTGTAAATATACTTAGAGAATGTTTCCTAAAACACATTTCTAAAAGAAAACCAAAAGTAGTTATTTCTGGAGAGTAGGAGTATAAATTCAATAGTTTGGAGACAGTTTTAAATATTCTTTTATTCTTCTGTGTCTTTTGAATAACAAATGATAGACATGAATTATTTCACCATAAAATATAGTTAATAAATGGACACAAAATGTTGAGAAACATTTTTAATAATTATCAACAGCATGATGATCTCTAGCATTTGGGACAACAACATCATACTTGGGAAATTACTTTAAGTTGTTATCTATGTGACTCAAAATTGGAAACTATATAAATAACTCAAAGGACAAATGTTCAAAGAGATGCCACTTATGAAACTTTATACAATGTCGCGTAATTAAATTAACAGTTAAACTAATGATAAGTATAATGACATGGGAGGAAGTGTTATAATAATTTAAGTCAAAATCAGGACACAAAATGATATTATATGGTGATTTCAGTGACAAACTCAACATGTTATGAACAAAAACTTGAAATAGAACAATCATAACAGTATGTTGGAATTATGGGATACTTTTCAGATGAAATTTTTAGAAGCATGCTGGTTACTTCAGGGTAAAATGTACATCTCTGAGTAACAACAGGCATCATTTAGATTATAGGCATCATTAGGAATTTTATAGCATGTTGAATTCACAGGCAGAGATGCCCAATATTCTGAGTTTAGTCCCACAGTACAGTCAAGAGGGTAAACAGTTTCCCTCAATTATGTCAACTTCAAAGGTGTCCCGACATTTGTTATGTAATGGCGTCAGTAAAACTGACGTTGAACAAGGGAGCTTAAGTAAAAGATTGTCAAAACAGATTTTTATAAAGCATATTTCATCCAACATACTGATGGAGTCAGAGATAAAGGGATTAGGGGCCCAAAAATGAGTGAACTGAACAGAGAATACTTTCTTCCAGAGGGATTCTCCAACAAGTTAATTATAGTGGAATAGTGTTTTCCAGATGTCAAAGCACATAGATAAAAAAATGCATAACACATGAGATATATGTGTGCATCTGTGTGCATAAACAATCTTTTAATTCTTAAGGAAACTCAGGATCAGCTAAGGCAAATATTTGCACTCCATTTTTCATATGAAAGCTAAATTATAAGACAGTTAAGTCACTTGCCCAAGGACAGTTCAAGTTCTGCAGTTTTCAGTCTTGGTAGGAATCATAATTTTTTAAGGACATTTAATTTTTACTCCCCAAATGCAAAGGCTTTGTTGACCCAAGGCAGTTAGCTTCTGAATCAACAGATAGCTCTGGGAGAGGCTTGGGCATCTGCGGATTTACCTAGAGTCAAAGAGGATTGAAGGCAGTCAGAGGTAACATAACATGGAGCAAAAGCAAAGCATTCAGAGTTCAGCCCACTGATCTTCCCAAGCTGTCACTTCTTTTCTTCTCTTTGCAGATTCAGCCCTTGTCCTCAACTGCACCTTACTTTCAGCCAGTAGTATTACGATGAATAGCAGTGTGACTGAATTCATTCTCCTTGGGCTGACACAGGATCCAGTAAAGCAGAAGGCAGTATTCGGGGTCTTCTTGATCTTTTACCTTGCGACACTGTTGGGGAACTTTCTCATTGTAGTGACTATTAAAACAAGCAGGACCCTTGGGAGTCCCATGTACTTCTTCCTGTTCTATCTGTCTTTTGCTGACGCCTGCTTCTCTACAACCACAGCCCCCAGATTGATTGTGGATGCCCTTTCTCAAAAGAAGACCATTTCGTACAATGAGTGCATGACTCAGGTCTTTGCAGCCCATTTCTTTGGGTGCATGGAAATCTTGGTGCTCATCCTCATGGCTTTTGATCGCTATGTAGCCATTTGTAAGCCCTTGCGATACACAACCATCATGAGCCGGCACGTGTGCAGCGTTTTGGTGATTTTAGCCTGGGTGGGATCTTGTATCCACTCTTTGGCACAAGTTTTCCTGGCTTTGAGATTGCCTTTCTGTGGCCCCAACATGATTGACCACTATTTCTGTGACTTGCAGCCCTTGTTGAAACTTGCCTGCATGGACACTTATGTGACAAATTTGCTAGTTGTTTCCAACAGTGGGGCCATATGCACGGTGAGTTTCATAATCCTGCTTATGTCCTATGTTGTCATCTTGTACTCTCTGCATAACCACGGTACTGAAGGAAGGCGAAAAGCCCTTTCCACCTGCATCTCCCACTTTATTGTGGTTGTCTTATTTTTTGGTCCATGCATATTCATATACACACGCCCACCAAACACATTTCCAATAGACAAGACAGTGGCTGTGTTTTATACAATTGGGACACCCTTGCTCAACCCTCTGATCTATACACTGAGGAATATGGAAGTGAAAAAAGCCATGAAGAAATTATGGTGTAGCAAAGTATGACTTCTCTTGATACAGGATATTTAGGGATTCTAATGTATATTTCCTTTTTTTTTCTAATGTATATTTCCTTAAGAGATTGGTTTTCCTTCATGGACAGGAAAGATGAAATATTCTCATTGGGGGAAAATCCATTAAGGAATTTTAATATCACTAATATTTTATATATTTAATTGAATTATCATAAATAAGTACGAATGAATATACATCCTTAATTCTGAGAGGATTGCATTAGAATAGGATAATTTAAAGTCTGTAACCATTTTGAACCACCTTGCTGGCCCTTAGTTGAATTCTATTCACCTATGGCCATATTTACATGATAATTTCACCTCCTGTGCAATTTGTCTTCAGAAAGAAATGCACTGACTAGTGACAGAATGACTGTGTAGTGTGTGTATGTGTGTGCACACACTAATTCTTTACAGATTTTATTCTCGTCCTTAAGAACTTGGACATAGAGCTAATCCATATGGAACTGGAACTTAGAAATGAAGGTAGTGGTCTTGACTACCTGGGACTTAGCGATGATGTTCTGAGAAATTCTGTGGTGGAATCTGTGCCTGAGCCTGACTCACTGGGGCATCTACATGGATGGACCCTCAAACTTCCAGAAATGCTGGAAACCTCAGTGAAAACCTGGACTGTCACTGGAAAAAACTCTCAACGTTCGGTGAATGGTGGGAGAAGGAGAGTTTTACACTTGGCAGTGATGGGCGGTATCTGCCAGTCAGCTGCTTTATTGGCAGGGTCCTTCCCCTTCATGTTCACAGAGAAGGGGCAATGTGGGTGTTTGGCAGCATGAATATGCAGAAGGATGAGGGGTAGAAAGAGGGCTGGAGAACTATGTACACTGTAGAGACAGAAAAGGTGAATGGAAAGTGGTAAGGTTAAGAAAATATGTTTATTAGTGCTCAGAAAGCTGTGGAAATTCTCTTCTCATGCTTAGATCATAGAGATCCCAGATTCCCTTAGATTTTAGATAAGGTCTCAGTTGGGAGGGGTGGGAGAAGTGGTCAGGGGTACCTTAACAAACTGGCTCACTGTCTTTGCTTCTGAAAAATCTTGAAATCCTTTTATTTGCCTTCCTTTTGGGGGCTTTTTGTAGGCTGTCTAATTTTAGTATCCTTGATGTGGGAAGAAGGTTTCTATTTCTTATGATAACTGATGACTCCTTGTTAGCCCTCAGAAAGCCAGTGGTTACCTTCCAAATTCTGTACCCTTCCCAATGAACTCTTTTCGGCTGGTCCCTAGAAGATCTCCTTACAGCTTCTCTGTGGCATCTATGTAGTTGTAGGATACTTCTGTTGACCATTTCCTTTGGTTTGGAAATAGGCATAAGGTGATTTAGACACACAGTTCACATCCATTGTGTCTACTCAACATTTCAATTTTAACTCCTTGCTACATGAGAAAGGTTACATTATAAATAATTTCTGTGAACACTGGACCCCAAGATAATTTATTTTCATTTAGAAAGTGATTGTACATTACTCTGAAATGAGAAATATTTACTTCTTTTCACATAAAATCTAAAATTTTAAGAATAAAAATTTGTATAATATAACCTTATCTGTAAATGAGAAAGACTTCAAGTGAACTGGGTGGAGATTGACCTTGGGAAGGAGTAATGAGGAAAGGCGAAAGGGAGTCACTCCAAGTATAGGAACAAGAGAAAGGAAAGGAAGACAGAAAATAAGTCTTTTCATTGGTCATAAGGAAAAATGACTTCATCAAAGTTTCAAGATGCCTCTTATAAAATCCTTCTGTGATTTCAGTGACGAGGAGAGATGTGTCTGTTCTCTCCTCTCTACATTTAGGTTGGAATCCTGTGCAAACAAAAAGACCTCAGCATCCGGGACAGAATCATCACTAGGGTTCAACAGACAATGGGCATAGTTAGTATTGAGGTAATTATAGCATCAGCCACTTCAAATAGCTGGACAACTGAGGAGGGTCTGTAGGAATCTAACAAGTGATAGGTAGTTACAGAGTTCTGTAGGGTATCATAGAGATCTGTCACCCTCATCCTTTCTTCACCCCATGAATCAGAAGGGGTGGATCAGGTTAGAAGCTAGAATGATAGGGTTTGAACAGTAAAACACAGTTAAGGAATAATGGCAGTGTCTTAGGTCCCCTGAGCTTCTAAGCTGACCTGCAGTACCTAAAAAATTAAAATAAAAATTTCCAGAAGAAAGACAGGATTTTTTAGCTGGGAATTCCAGCAAAAGTGCTGAGATTGCATATTCTATGGGTCAGACACCTCTCCCTGAAACAATCACTGTGGTAAAACAACAAAAAGTTCTCTGTGTTCAGATCCAGGTGGATGGGTGACTCTATGATCTTCTCTGGGACCTCTCAGGTGTTTGGGTTCGATTAGCTATAGTCTGATCCGATATGATCTTGAATGGGACGGTGGTGCTCTTTCCCTGGTGGCCTGTCGTCCAGCATGCTAATCCGGGGTTGTTCTCATGGCAGAAGTGTCTCAGAGAGCAAATGACTTCCGGCCAAGGACTTCCTAGACTCAGAAAGGGAAGGTCTGCAAAGTTACAAGGAAACCAGTGTAGATACAGGGAGGCTAATAACTGTGGGCCCAGTGTAATAATTCTGGCCCAAATGCTTACCACGTGCCAGGGAATTTTCAACGTGTTTTGTAGAATATAATTGATTTCATCCTTAGCGGTGCCTATACTATACTCTAGGTCTTTGTTCATGCTGGTCCCATTACCTGGAATGTCCTTTACTTTGGCTAACTTGGAAACACCTTACTCATGTTTCAGGCTCAACTTCAATGTCATCTCTTCTAGGAAGCTTTTCATGGCTCAGCCAAAGGCTCTTTATTTACACTCCGTTAGTACTTGTGTAAATTACTTCTCAACGTGTTCATCACATTATGTTGAATTTAATTAATTTGTGTACCTTTCCATGGCTTTTACATTTCCTATCTCCAGGGAATTGGCATAGAGGAATTTAGAAGCGTGGGGTTAAACTGGGCTTTCAACTAGGCTTAGAAATTTATCTGGAACAATTCACCCGATCTCTTTGTATCTCAGGTAGCTCATCTGCCAAATGGGAGCACAACGGTAGTGAATGTATAGATTTGTGGCAAAGATGAGATGAGTTAACATTGATAAAGTGCTTAGGGAAGTGCCCATGATATGATAAATGCACAATACCCTTCATTATTATTGCTTATATTTGCATGATCACAATACACATAATCAGTAATGTTTCAATAAGCTGAAACATTTTTAAAACTCTTCGAGGAACTTAAAAAGCGGATGTCGTCTTTCCAAAACAATCAAGATGATGTTCTGAAAAATATTGCTTAGAGAAATTAGTTGAAAGGGTTCAAACATGGGACTGAGCAGGATATATATTTAGTGCTGCACTGACAAGTTACACCAGGGAAAGTTAAGTCACTCACAGGAAAAGTTTCCCTTCTTCTCTCATTTCCCAGCTTCCTTTCAGTTGGGCGCAAGTGATTTTATCTGCCTGGCCCCTGTGGATTACTACAGCTTTGTGATATATTTGCTCTTGGTTCTTCTCCCCCTTCCCCCCTCCCCGTCCCCCCAAATCTTTGACCATTCTCACATATATATTCAACCGCATGGAGTTTAGAATCAGTTTGTCAGTTTCCATGAATATCATCTCCAGAGATTTTGATTAGGAGCTCACTCAGTGTGTCAATTAATTGGGAAAAGTTAACAACTTTCAAATGTGAGTTTCTCCTATCATGAATCGTAGAACTCACCTTACTCAGTTGTCATATGTCTTTTTGTGAAGACGTTTAGTCTGCTTTTTGTAATTTTTGTTACATCTCTTAGTTTGATGATGAAGACCATTTATTTTATTTTTTTAAACTTGTTTATTATGCTTACATTTGGAAGTAATATTGTGCTTATTTTTGACCAAGATTTTTAATAAACACTATAATATGTCTGTTGATTGTGTTGGTTTTGCTAAGTAGATGAACACATCACCCAGCAATGAATTCTGTTGCTTCATTTTCGGTTCTGATTGCCTTATTTCCTTTGTACTGTTACTTCATTGGCTGACACAGAATTTCCAAAGTGACAGCCAATGGACTGGAATTCACCTGAAAGTTTGTGAATTTGTTTGATCCCAAATTGTTGTTTAGAAGAAGATTTTGCCAACCTTTAAAAAAAAATCAGCCATCAACATATTCAAATCATTAAAAGTTATATGAAATATGGATGCCTGGGGCGCCTGGGTGGCTCAGTCGGTTAAGCGTCCGACTTCAGCTCAGGTCATGATCTCGCGGTCCGTGAGTTCAAGCCCCGCGTCGGGCTCTGGGCTGACAGCTCAGAGCCTGGAGCCTGTTTCAGATTCTGTGTCTCCCTCTCTCTCTGACCCTCCCCCGTTCATGCTCTGTCTCTCCCTGTCTCAAAAATAAATAAACATTAAAAAAAAAAAAGAAATATGGATGCCTGATTTGTCTTAAAAATCTGAGTGTGGGGCAAATTTGGATATATGCTCCCCATAGGGTGACAACAGAGCAGAGCTTAGTCTGGGCAGACTCTAATAGGGGACAGGATTTGCTCCCTTTCGGTAGGGAACAAATGTTTTACATTTCTTCTTAAACATCTTTGCACAATTTGACTTTACTCAATTTTTAAAATCCTCCTGGTGTCTGTAGGTATATGAGGTTGAGAACTTGGCATTAAGACTCTTAGTAAAATATATAATAATAGCAGTTATAGAAGATGGCCTTATTTCTGAATTTAATGGATTACTCTTCTAATTAACCGGGACATTTTCTTTAGGCTTCTGGAACACACCCTTTCATCAAGTTAAAGAGATTCATTTTCCTTTTAGTTGGTTGTGCTTCAATTATAATTCAGTTTAAAAATTGACATCTCAGAAAGAGCCCCTTTTGCTTTTAACTTTATTATTAGAGTTATATAAATATAACTTTATTATTAGAATATCTTGGTACCAGAAATCAGTAAACTAAAGATTGTATCGGAAAGCAGAATATGTAAAAAATTTCCAGACCTTATGTGCTAAAATGTATTTAATGAGAAATAGAGGCATGCTGTGACCTGAGAACTTATTTAATCATCTATAAAAAAGATGTGAGGGGCGCCTGGGTGGCTCAGTCGGTTAAGCGTCCGACTTCGGCTCAGGTCATGATCTCACGGTCCGTGGGTTCGAGCCCCGCGTCGGGCTCTGTGCTGACAGCTCAGAGCCTGGAGCCTGTTTCACATTCTGTGTCTCCCTCTTTCTCCGACCCTCCCCTGTTCATGCTCTGTCTCTCTCTGTCTCAAAAATAAATAAATGTTAAAAAAAAGTTAAAAAAATAAAAAAATAAAAAAGATGTGAACAAACTGTCAGGTAACCCTAAATTATAAGTTGGCACAGTCACCAAAAGCTCTCAAAATAGAATAAGAAACATGAAACTAAAGCTAGCATCGCACTGTTTCTTTGATTGACGTTTATCAAGGTATCAAATCTCACACATCACAAAATATGAAGTCTTGGACCACATTCCGAGGACGTTCCTAGTGTTTATATTATGCGACTCTAATAAAATAAAGATTATCCTAAGCTTTTTCAAAGACCCAAGCCATCACATTGTTGTGGATTTTTCTTCTGTATTGATACATGGGAAAAAAAAATGAAAAACTATAAAACTAGGAGGAGTACTTTACTGTGAAATAAAGACATTTCTAAATGTTTATTTATTTTGAGAGAGAGAGAGACAGAGAGAGAGCAAGCAGGGGAGGGGCAGAGGGAGAGAGAGAGAGAGAGAGAAAGAGAGAGAGAGAGTTCCAAGCAGGCTCCACACTGCCATCATGGAGCTGGAGGTGGGACTCAAACCCACGAACCATGAGATCATGAGCTGAGCTGAAATCAAGAGTCAGATGCTTAACCGACTGAGCTACCCAGCGCCCCTACTATGAAGTATTTTTAAACGGTACTGTAAAATTCCTTCTACAATCAAAACTGAAAGAACAAATAGAAACTAGCTGCAAAAGTTTTTTACACTTTGCCTCCAACTCCCCTATAGCACAAAAGTTAAAGTCATTCAGCCTTCCTGGAGAATTTCTGGCTCGAGGTTATTTCTAAGAAACCAAAACAACATTCGTGCGCTTTGCGGTTATAGGGAGCGTTAGCTGTCTCCACACGACATAATCTGACCCCTGTGTACACTTCTCACCTTGCTTCTTGCCACTCTACGTGGACCACTATGTTCCTTGAAAATACCATGGTAGTCCTGTTTTAGAGTCTCCCTTTCTAGAATCTTCATCGCACTCATCCTCACGTGCCATTTCCTTCTGATCATTGCTGTCATTTATTGGTGTTCTCATCATTAAAAGTATTAAAGTTATTAAAAGTATTAATATATTTCATCACTTTTCCTCAACAATCAGCTGAAATGCTATGGGCTAATAGAATCCTTCTCTTCCTACCCAATATGAAGGACTCTCCACAAAATAACTAGAGCCTTCCATTTCCACAGACTCTGTTCTAATGATCACTCCCTGCCTTTTGTTTGTTTGTTTTTAATTACTTATTGATTATCTCCTTGTTCCCCCCAACTATCTGAACTTGGCTGTTTGGGCAGGGGAGTGGGGAAAGCTCTTCCATTCTATAATCATTCAACAGACATTTATTGAAAACCTAACAGATGCCAGGCATAAATAAAACAAAAGTCCTTCCCACGAGATGTCCAGTACAGAGAAAGCTGGCAAGTAGCCAAAGTCAAATGACGTTTATGTAAAAGCAATTATACTGTTGATCATTTTTACTAAGAAAATAAGGAAGATGTCGGCGTAGGGATTACGGTAGGAGTGGAGGAATCTTTAACAGAGGTGTGAGGGGGAGGCTCTAAGAGGTGATAGTGCTTCATCTCTTAGTTTGAAGCTGTAAATTAGGGGGAAACAGCCACCTGAAGAGGAGGAGGGCTTGCTCTCAGAGAGAAGCAAAAACTTGAAGAGCTGTGGGGGCAGGTGAAAAAGTCCCACAACTGCTGACGGACAGTGAAGGAGGAGGTGAGGCGCTCCAGATGTGGACTTAGAGGCAGTAGAAAGATTAAGTGGAGAATTTTACCACAAGGCAGGATGCTTGTAAAGGCAATGGGAAGCCAAGGAGGGTCGAAATCAGTAGCAGATCATAATCCTTTCACAAATCCATGGTCCTTAAATCCTACATCATAAAGACCTTTATATTGTTAAGAAATCCCTCTGGCCGCTAGTGGAGAATGGACAGTTTATTTCTCACACGTGTCTGAAAGAATTCCTCTTTATGGGAGACATGATGCTCTTCGCATGACACGCACCTGCCAACAAAAGCCCCCCCTTTCCCCCACAGTTTCCCCATGGCAGTTTTCACCTCTGCGTTCCTCAGGGTGTAGATCAGGGGGTTTAACATGGGCGTGATGATGGAATCAGACACGGCCATTGCCTTGTCTATGGGGTAAGTGGCCACAGGCCGCACGTACAGGAAAATGCAGGGCACGAAGAACAAGACGACCACAGTGAGGTGGGAGCCACAGGTCGACAGGGCTTTGCGCCGCCCCGCAGAGCTGCAAGACTTCAGGGAGCAGAGGATGACCACGTAGGAGGCCACGAGGATAAGGAAGATGGTCACACACATCACCCCACTGTTGAGGATGACTAAGAGACCCAGGGCGTGGGTGTCCATGCAGGCGAGTTTCAGCAATGGGAACAAATCACATATGAAGTGATCGATGACATTGGGACCACAGAAGGGTAGTTGATACATGAAGAGAAGCTGTATTGCTGCGTGGATAAACCCCCCGACACAGGCGCCTCCCAGCAGCAGGCGGCACACCCGAGGGTTCATGATGCTCGGGTAGTGCAGGGGCTTACAGATGGCCACGTAGCGGTCATAGGCCATCACGACGAGAAGGATGACCCCCACACCACCAAAGAAATGCTCCGCAAAGAGCTGGGCCATGCAGCCTTCAAAGGAGATGGTAGTTCTCTCGGAGAAGGAGTCCACGATCGTCTTGGGGGCAATGACAGAACAGTAGGTGGCGTCCATGAGGGACAAGGAAGTGAGGAAAAAATACACAGGTGATCTCAGGCTCTGACTCGTGATCACGGTTACCACCATGAGTAGGTTCCCCAAGACCGTGGACACGTACAGGATTAGAAACACAGCAGAGAGCATTTTCCGCAGCTCTGGGTTCTCTGTGATGCCCAAAAGAATGAATTCAGTCGCATTGTTCGGATTCTCCATTTATTGGGTGCTTATACGAGCTCCAGCTGGGAGCTGGAAAACCTAAAAATGCAACATCTGATTTATAATTAGTGATTGTTGGCCTCATGTCTTTCCAGGACCTCAGGGACCTTATTATTTGTTTGTATTCATTTATTCACTATCCAAGCATTTGGATCTTAACAACATGCTAAATGAAGAGTTGAAAAGATAGATACTTCATTCATGCCAGCCTCTCCCATGACATTTCTCCTCTTTCTTTATTTAAATGGTTCTTCCATGTGATATAGTTTTCCTCTTCCTTTTCCTCCCTTTCTTCTTATTAATAGCCACATTTTTTGAGTGCTTATCTTACTCCAGGTACTAGAATAACCCTATGATGTTTTTTGTTTGTTTGTTTTGTTTTTTGTTTTTTGTGTTTTTTTTTTTTTGTTTTTTTGTGTCTTGTTTTTTACAGATGATGGAGCAGACCCTCAGAGTTTAGGAGACTTAGCCAAGGTTGCACAGCTCGTAAGTGGTGAAGCCAGAACATGGGCCATACTTTCTGACTCCAGAATCAGTGCCCTCAAATATCAATATTGCTTCCTTAGTAATTATTATGTGAGTTTATCATTTGCTAATCAGTGTGCTAATTACAGTGCGATATATTATCCTGTTTTATCTTCAAAACAATCTGAAGTGGGTTATGCTTCCAATGCTCTTTTCCAGATGTTGTGACAGTTCCATTGTAATTCTGTAGTTTACCCATCAGTATTAAATGCTCAAAATATACCTAAAAGTTGTGGTTGTATAATACCTGGGTAATATACCTAAACTGAGTAAGATTATACACAGTGATAGTTGATGGGGGGTGGGAGGGAGGGGAGCGCGGGTGATGGGTATTGAGGAGGGCACCTTTTGGGATGAGCACTGGGTGTTGTATGGAAGCCAATTTGACAATAAATTTCATATTAAAAACAATAAACAGTGATGGTCCAGCAGATCCAGGTCACAACAGACTGACTCAATCCTGAACCAGCCCTAAGTCATTCCTTTTGGTGTCCTCTGTTCCCAAAATGGAGCAAAGTTTCCCGGGGACATGAATGGCAACAATTCGGCAATTCTGCTCTCCTTTTAAAGAAATGTAACACATCTTGGGAAGTTAAATCTCTTACAAGAGGTAAATCTCTTTCTGGAATTTTGATTGCACGGCTCAAGTTGCTAACTACTATGTTCCACTACTTCTTAAGAGAACAGATGATACGGTGTTTCAAGAAAGTTACTGTTGCAACCCAGAAGAAAAGCTGCAGTGAAGACGTGCCTTGTATACTACTGGGAACTACTTTTTAAAAAAATTCCTTTACTTTGAGAAAGAAAGAAAGAGAGAGAGAATGGGCATGAGAGGAGGAGAGGCAGAGAGAGAGAGAGAGAGAGAGAGAGAGAGAAGAGAGAGAGAATCCCAAGCAGGCTCCACACGGGGCTAGATCTCACAACGGTGAGATCATGACCTGAAGTGAAATTCAGAGTTGGACGTTTAACCCACTGAGCCATCCAGGCGCCCCACTCCTGGGAATTTTTAAGCAGAGGATGGCTGCTATACCTTAGGAATTTTTGAGAGTAAGCTTCAACTGATGCGTGGAGTATACCACTGTGTGAACGCTGAGAAGTTCCTCACACAGTTCGGCAACCCCACCCCACCCCACCCCGTGCACAAAATGCAGAGTGCCCACAGGTGACCGTGGCAGTGCCATTTATTCACATTGCTTAACCTCCTCCTCTCCCTCCTGACCCAGGAACTGAGATCTTTCTTGTAAGGATGCTTGTGAATTACAAGGAACACAGACTCCAGAGTCAGGGAATGAGACGTGAGTTTTACTCCATGTTGTGTCACTAATGTGGTCTGCCATTTGGGCATGTTGCTGGCATCTCCCAGCCTCAGTGTCCTCACTTGCAATATAAGGATGGCTCACTAGATGAGTAACAACAAAGGACTCTGTTGCCTTCTCACAAAAGCACTCATCTCTTAATTGATTGTATTGATTGTTTAAGCCCCTGGGTATGTTTTCTTAGAGAGGCGATTTATTTCATGTTAAAAAAAAATTGAGGGGCACATGGGTGGTTCAGTTGATTGTCAGCCTCTTGATTTCAGCTCAGGCCATGGTCTCGGGGTTCGTGAGTTCGAGCCCCACGTCTGGCTCTGTGCTGGTAGCAGAACCTGCCTGAGATTCTCTCTGTCCCTCCCCCCACTCATATTTCTCTCTCTCTCTCTCTCTCTCTATATATATATATATATATATATCTCCCTCTCTCAAAATAAATAAATAAACTCTAAAAAATTGGAAAGCCACCACTCTAAGTAATATCCAATGTTCCATTTGTCTTATGGCTTGGGGCTTGAGTGACTTCATATCCATACAGTATAGAATTGAATTTTTCTTTGTAACATTCAGCCCAACACCAGCACCTTCCCCCTTAACTTATTCAGCTTCATTTCTCCGTTCTCCTCATTTTGTTTATTTCACTGTCATCCCATCCACTTCCTGCCAGACTCCTAGCATTTCTTTCCACAGCTGCCTTTCTGTTTGCAGGGAATGTCACTGGATCCGGACCCAGCAGACCTGCCAAAAGTCACAGCCAGGCCACTTACTGGCTTAGTGATCTCAGCCTCTGTAAGCCTCAGTTTCTGCAGGAGCACAATCACTAAAACAGAAAGACATACATAACTCACAGAATAATGGACATAAACTCACAGGATGAGAGAGGGGCCAGAGAGAAAGACCTCAGAGGGAAGGAGAAAGGGAAATGGAGGGAGAGAGAGAGAGAGAGAGAGAGAGAGAGAAGAGAGGAGGAAGCTGAATTGGAAAAAAGCCATCAGAGAATCTCTTAGTAATTCTTTCCAGAATGCCTATGAGCAGTTTTTAGAAAACTACACATTTTATTTTCCAGTTTTCATTTCTAAATAAACATTCATTCATTTAATGTTGAAAAATTTTCTCAAAAGGAAACCAAAGTAGATCAAGCAAAATAACTTAATCTGATTCAGGTGTGCACTCAAGTTCATAATCAGGGTTCCTTATTCAGAGAATAAGTATTGCTTACCGATAAAGCAAACAAACAGGTATCGAGTGTGAATTACTGACATACTTTAAGAGTAATAGACACGTATGTACGTATTCAATGTAATTAATTCAATTAATGTTATATTCGAAAACAATTTCTAAGCTATAATTCTATGCAATAACTGAAACCTACGTATGAAATGCTTACACCAAACAATGGAGATGATTCTTAGAGCTTAGATTTTACAGTTGGTCGACAATGGAGAGTGGCATAACTAAAGCTTCTAAGGTCACTTAACCTAAGATCTTACCAAACTCAGGATTCTGTCACATGAAGTAAGTTCAGAGAGTCCAAGAACCAGGTGCAATTTTTCTCACTTGGTTTTTCTAACCGTGGAGGCAAAGTCTCTAGGACATAAACAAGGGAAAAGCCATCATCCACTTTTTACATCTTGGCCAAATTTGTAGAACTGGGATTTGTATTGCTTTCAAAGAGAGAGTTAAACAGGAGACTTAAGTAGGTATGCTTTTAAGGAGGAAATAACCTTTCTCCAAGGGATTACCAAGGGATTTACATTTTCTCCAATTAAGGACAACTGCTAAAAGATATCCAAGTACAGTGCTTACCAAATCATTCAGGTTTCTTTTTGAACCCTAGTTGATTGTATTCTTAGGTCAACGTAGACACGGCTCTTGTTCAACTTCTTAGAAGATACATTATGAAATTAATGTTCTCCTTTTGGCAAAGAGGATCTGTTTGGGCAGCTGTGACATACCACAGACTACATCATTCTAGTTTCATCCCCCGAGGCCGAGTCTCCACTGATGAAGGTGCTAACCCCCGAGCCAGTGAATTCTCATCCATCTGCTGTAACAATGTGGTATTCCCAGGGGACAGGATCATTGCTGGGGTCAGACCGAGCCGCTTCACAGCAGAAGTCGAGGTCAGTCTCAACAATTGAGTCATTTGTTCCTGCACTGTGACCCGTAGGGTAGTTATAGGGGAGCCACATGTGTTAGCATCCAACAGAGCCATGGGTTTTGTAACAGGATTTTTTCCCCCCCTTTGGAATAATCTTTGTAAATCTTAAGAAGTTATTCAATGGCAGTTGTTACTCTTGAGCAGTTCCACAACATAAGTGGAAGGCCGAACTTTGGTTCTATAAAAGAATTCCTAACCTATCAAGATTCTCTACTCTGAGACAGTCAAACTGACTTACATTAACTCCTAGGGTCCTACTTTTTCCTGATTTTCTGTTGACAATTTTTAATTTTTGTGTCTCATTCATAATTATTTTGGCACCCTTCCCCCACTGAGTTCGTGGTGACTCCCATTCATTGGTTTCGATAAAACATAAATACTATATCCTGGATTAAATGGTATTTTTCTAGTACTTTTCGAGGGCTTAATGTTGATCTGTTCTTACTTGTATTCCAGCCTCCCAGGCAGGATATGACTATCAAATGGCAGAAAAAGGCCAGGAATTTTATTATTATTATTATTAATTATTTTAAGTAGACTTCACATTCAGCACAGAACTTAGCATGGGGCTTGAATTCACGACCCTGAGATCAAGACCTGAGCTGATAGCCAGAGTCAGATGCTTAAATAACTGAGTCACCCAGGTGCCCAGGAATATTTTATTCTTTTTTTTTAATGGTTATTTACTTACTTTGAGAGAAAGAGAGAGAAAGCGCATGCAAGCCGGGGAGGCGCAGAGAGAGAGAGAGAGGGAGGAGGAAAGGGAGAGGGAGAATCCCAAGCTGGTCCCAAGTTGTCAGAGCAGAGCATGATGTGGGGCTTGATCTCACAAACCCTGAGACCATGACCTGAGCTGAAATCAAGTGTCAGAGGCTAAACCAACTGAGCCACCCAGGTGCCCATGTATTAGTTTATTCTTCCATCCAGTTTCTGCTGCCTCTAATTTGCAGCAACAATTGCAACTTTTGTCTTTTTTTAGTAGTTATGTATTGCATGTAATATATTACAGGAATAAGACTTTTTCGAGGCAAATATAATTGCCCAAAATGGAATAAACAAAGTGATCCTTAATACCCAGATTCCCAGCAGTGGGGATGTCAGTTTCTAGCAATAACAGATCTTCAGCAGATTCAAAGGGTAAGAGGAGGTTGAGAGATGCATGACGCTTTTGCGAAAGGTATTTTGAGAATTGAACATAAAAGATAACATTCAGAGAATCTTTACACGTTACTCTGTCACGTATGTATTTTACATTTTCATGGAGGGACATTACTGCTGAAAGTTACAGGTGATGAAGTGTGACAATTTTGTCACGATTTTCCAAACAGTAAGTCAAATTATTTTTTAATGGCCAAAGGTATAATTGAAGTTGAATTAACAAAAATTACCTATGCCGCAATAATGCTATAGTATAGTACACGGAATATTAGATTGAAGTTTAAACATATGAATTGCAATACTTCATGTGCTACTGATCAGCCGTAGGTCCTTGGGCGTAAAGCAATTATTAATCTTCTCTAAGTCTTATTTGCTCATCTGTTGCTAAGAGCTGAAAGGGATGGTCTCTGAAGTCTCACCTTCCAAATCCCTCAGGAGTATAAGCGATGTGAAGAACCCAGTTTCCATGGAGACACCAAGATGTAGAGAGTATGCAAAACGTGGCTTTTAGCATTCCACCGTATCTTCTAAAGTGTAGGTGGGTGGAAGAGAGCTCAAGGGAGCCCATGCAAGGTGCCAAATATAAGCTTAAAATATGCTCTATAGCTGGTCACAAGAAAAAAACCAATCTGCTCTCCAGGTAGGAAGATCTTTAAAGGCTTTATTAATGTGGTAAAGGAAAGAAGAGGCAGAATGGGAATTCCTTGGTAACTGGAATGACGTCCATCCAGGAACAGAGTGACCATTTTATCTGATACTCAATTTTCCAAATGTATTAAGTAACAGAAATTTTAATATGTTTTAAAATGTTCACATGGTTTATAGTAATTTATACATAATGAGATGTTTTGAAGAGATGTCTGAAGTTCTGTGTCTTGGTGACATGTTGAAATCTAGTCTAGATCTGTTCAGTTTTAGTTCGATTTGTTTTCACTACATGTGACCAAAGATCTGAATCTACCGAGGTTTTTTTATATTTTATTTCTAGGGGCGCCCGAGTGGCTCAGTTGGTTAAGCGACCCACTGCGGCTCAGATCACGATCTCGCGGTTTGTGAGTTCGAGCCCCGCGTTGGGCTCCGTGCTGACAGCTCAGAGCCTGGAGCCTGCTTCAGATTCTGGGTCTCCCTCTCTGCCCCTCCCCTGCTCACGTTCTGTCTCTGTCTCTCAATAACAAATAAACGTTAAAAAAAAGTCTTATATTTTGGTTCTACACCTGTTAGAAATCTATTCTTTCCAAAAATAGTTATGGAGTAACTACTATGTGCCAGATCTATTTTAGGTGCTCGAGATAAAACAGTGAACAGAACAAAGATTCCTGACCTCACGCGCTTAGATTCTAGTGAGGGAAAGAGAAAAATCAACAATAAACACACGAGCAGATGGTTTGTTTCGTTACAAGCTTACGTGTACTGTGGAAAAATTCGAAGGGGAGGATGGTAAGGATCATCAGGGCTGGGGGGGGGGGCAGCCTGCAATGGTGCTGTGTTGTGTAGTATTGTATTTTATAGTGTTTATTTTTACTGAAGTATAATTGGCATACAATATCCTAGTGGTTTCAGGTGCATGTTATAGTGATTTGATATTTTTATACATTATGAAAATGATCCTCATGGTAAGTGTAGTTTCATTCTATCACCCTACAAAGTTATTACAACATTACCGACTCTATTTCCTGTGCTGTACATTATATCTCCATGGCTTACAGTCTGCAACTTTAATAGGTGGTCAGAGTAATCTTCAAGGAGGACATCCTATTTGAATAAATACTGAAAGAGGGTGAGGGTATTCACTGAAGAAATAGGTTGGAACATTTGAGGCCAGTGAGATTGGAGCCCAGAGAGTACCAGATGAGGTCAGATGGGGAGTGGTGGGTTCGGATCATGTAGATCACATTAAGTGACTTTAGTGTTTTTTTTTTAAACGTTTATTTATGTATTTCGAGAGGGGACGGGGACACAGAGAAAGAGGGAGACAGAGAATCCCAAGCAGGTTCCGCACTGTCAGCACAGAGCCCAATGTGGGCTTGATCCCAGGAACTGTGGGCTCATGACCTGAGCAGAAATCAAGTCATACCCTCCACCAACCGAGCCAGCCAGGTGTCCCAAATGACTTTGTTTTTTTACAAGAGTGATGAAGAGCACCGCTGGAGAGTTTTAATCAGAGGAGAGACAAGACCTGACTCTCAGGTGACAGGTCACTTTAGCTGCTTAGATAGGATGTGACTGGGGTTACGTGAAGGCAAGGCAGTAACTACAGAAGCAGGGGTATCCCTGTGGATTTCGGTGACCTCGGTTGGGAATCCACATGACTATAACTCATTCTTAATAGTGAAGATGGTGAGAAACATCAGGTCCTGCCTATGTTTTGAAGGTAGAACTAACAGAATTCTGTGTCAGATTGGAATGCGCAGTGTGAAGAGAGAAGCAAAGAGTGACTTAAAGATCTTGACCTGAGAAATTGCTAGGATGGACTTGCCAACCGCTGAGAAGACAAAGCGCTGAGAGAGGAGCGTGGTGGTGGGGTTGGGGGGGTGCGATGTGTGGCAGTGGAGCCAGGGGTTCGTCCTTGCGACATTCTGAAGGTGAGATTTTATTAGACAACGGAGGGGAGATTTGGCCAGGCGGTTAGGCACACAAGTGCGGCATTAGGGAGCACTGTCTGGGACGCAGATATAAACTTGTGAGTGTCAGGCAGTTAGATAACGTTTGAAGCTAAGGGATTGGATGCATTTACTGAAGCTGTGTATTGACGGAGGAAAAGGGGACCTGGGACCCGCAACCTTAGGAGTCAGAGAGAAAAGGCAGAATCAACAGGAGAAGGAAGAGAGGGACCAGTAAAGTAGAAGGAAAATCGAGAAGCCAAGGTAAATAGGAAGCCAGTGGACAAAGTATATCAAGGAAATAAAAATGGTAACCATCTCTAATAGTGCAGGTAGATCTAGTAAATCGATGGCTGAGAGCTGGCCATTGGATGTAGCACTGTGGAGGTCATTTGCAACATCGACAGGAAGTGGGGTAAGGTGGAGTGCTGGGGCACCTGCCCGGTATTGGACTGAGAGGGACCAGACACAGAAAGTACCAAACTCTCCCAACATATGTTACTAGGAAGGGGGAGAAGTTAATGCAGAAAGCAGCTGGTGAGGAATAAGCTTGAGAGAAGGGGCTTTTTAAGATAGAGGAAAGGATGGGATGGTTCCATGATGATAGGGAATGATCCAGCAAAGATCAAAATGTTCTAAGGAAAGATGGGGAATTATCAGACCGCTGCTCTCGTGTAGACAGGAGCAACACAAGTGGAGGCACTGGCTTTAGATGGTACAACAGATGCTTAATAGGGAGCAGAATTCCAATGTAACAGGCAGGGGGGCTGGCTACGTGGGTACAGATGCTCAGGTGAGGAGATGGGGTGATGTGTTCGTACAAATTCTTTTCTGATTGTTTCATAGTTTCTGAATGAATTAGAAAATAAAATCATCAGTTGAGACTGGGAAAAAAAGAAGTTATCAGGGGTTTACAAACAGAAGGGAATTGGGGCACCTGGGTGGCTCAGTCAGTTAAGTGACCAGCTCTTGATTTAGTCTCAGGTCATGATCTCAGGGTCTTGGGGTCAAGTCCTGCTTCGTGCTCTGTGCTGAGAAACAAACCTGCTTGAGATTTTCTATTTCCCTCTCTCCCCTTTTCCCCTGCTTGCTCTCTCTCTGTGTCTCTCTAAAATATATTTAAACAATGTAAAGTACAAGAGAAGATAAACAATCCCTTAGGACACACCGTTATCCACCAATAGTGCTACCAGTGAAAGGACAGTCCCTTTAGGACAACAGAGAGTAAATGGACTGTGGACTGTGGTGTGCTACCCCAGCAGCATCAATGGCTCACTTGAGATCCAAGTGGTGAATGTAGGGTGGAATCGGCTAGTGTGGTCCCTCCATACCACTCACAGGATGAAGTACAACGTGGTTAAAACTTCACACAACCACGAACATTTTCTGGACCCGCAAACATACAAAATCCTCTAGTCCTAGGTGAAACCTGGAGCTGGAACTTGCACCACCACCTCACTCGATCGCCACCGTGTGGCAAGATTGCAGAAGAGCCAAACCAACCCAAGGGTTGTAGAAGCTGTTAGAGAAATCACCATTGACCAGGTTGCCCTCATCTGAACACGAGGAGGATGGGCGGCTTTGTCCTTTACCTGTCTAGGAAATCATCCTGGAAATTGGTGTTTAACCAAGCTATATCATAACTTTGGCTTAGCTCATCTGTCCACAGCTGTGACAAATCCCCCAATTAAAAATGTATCGTTCATTCTTTTCAGTGTAAGCGTTTCCTTCTTCCTCCAGGTTTAGAATCTTGTCTCTTTATTTTTCTGGAAAGGTCTGAAAGGTGCTGTGCTTTAGTTAAGAGTTCTGTAAATGGTCTATTTGGCACCTGAAGTCTGGCAGCAAGGCAGACTTAACCCTGTTGTTCCCACCCAGCAGCAGCCTGGGCAGCATCATCTATTGTTGATTGGAACCTAAATAGGTGTTGCTAACTCTTCCTGTAATTAGCAAGATCCTTCCACTTGGTCATACCTATCAGTGTAAATGTTTTTCAAATCAGTTTTCATGGGATCGATGGTTAAAATCACTTTACTTACATGGTGTCATTTCCCACCTAGAGCATGTTACAATGCCAGGACCCTAGGGCTGGCCCATGTAGCTTCTGCTCTTTGGTTGACTGTTTCCAATCTCAGGGGGCAGGAGGTTATCTCAGTTGAGAGATAGCTGTCAAAGCAGAATTATTATAGAGTCATTCCTTAAAATCTACTGATTCTTTCTTTAAGATGAGAACATTTTTCATACATTTTTGGTATTTTGAACAGAAGTCAACAAGGCTTTAAAAATGACAACACACTTCAAGATCATAAAAGCCATATACGAAAGACCCACAACTAATATCATCCTTAATGGGGAAAAACTGAGAGCTTTTCCCCTAAGGCCAGGAACACGACAGAGATGTCCACTCACCAATGCTGTTCAACATTGTAGTGGAAGTCCTAGACTCAGCAATCAGAGATCAAAATGAAATTAAAGGCATCCAAATTGGCAAAGAGGAAGTCAAACTTTCACTTTTTGCAGATGACATGGTACTCGACGTGGAAAACCCAAAAGACTCCACCAAAAAGCTGCTAGGACTGACACATGAATTCAGCAAAGTTGCTGGATATAAAATCAATGTCCAGAAATCAGTTGCTTTTCTATGCACCAATAATGAAGCAACAGAAAGAGAAATCAAGAAATCAATCTGATTTACAATAGCACCAAGAACCATAAAATACCTGGGAATAAACCTCACCACAGAGGTAAAAGTTCCGTATGCTGAAAACTATAGAAAGCTTATGAAAGAAATGGAAAAACACTCCATGCTCATTGACTGGAAGGACAAATATTGTTAAAATGTCAATCCTACACAAAGTCATCTACACATTCAATGCAATCGCTATGAAAATAACACCAGCATTCTTCACAGAGCTATAACAAACAATCCTTAAATTTGTTGGAACCCGAAAAAAAAAGCCCCAAATAGTCAAAGTAATGTTGAAAAAGAAAACCAAGCTGGAGGCATCACAATTCCAGACTTGAAGCTGTATTACAAAGCTGTAATCATCAATACAGTATGGTACTGGCACAAGAACAGACACCTAGATCAATGGAACAGAATACAGAACCCAGAAATTGACCCACAAACGTATGGCCAACTAATCTTTGACAAAGCAGGAAAGAATACTCCATGCCAAAAAGACAGTCTTTTCACCAAATGGTGTTGGGAAAACTAGACAGCGACATGCAGAAGAATGAACCTACATGACTATCTTACACCATACGTAAAAATAAACTCAAAGTGGATGAAACACCTAAATGTGAGACAGGAAACCATATGATCCTAGAGGAGAAAACAGACAACAACCTCTGTGACCTTGGCCACAGCAACTTCTTACTAGACATGTCTCCAGAGGCAAGGGAAACAAAAGCAAAAATGAACTGTTGGGACCTCATCAAAAGAAAACGCCTCTGCACGGCGCAGGAAACAATCAACAAATCTAAAGGGCAACTGATGGAATGGGAGAGGATATTTGCAAAAGACATGTTGGATAAAGGGTTAGTATCCAAAATTTATAAAGAACTTATCAAATTTGATACCCCAAAACCAAATAATCGAGTGAAGAAATGGGCAGATGACATGAACAGACACTTTTCAAAGAAGACATCCAGATGATTAACAGACACACGAAAAGATGTTCAACATCACTCACCATCAGGGAAATACAAGGCAAAACCACAATGAGATATCACCTCACACCTGTTAGAAAAGCTACAATTAACAACTCAGGAAACAACAGGTGTTGGTGAGAATGCAGAGAAAGGGGAAGCCTCTTGCACTGTTGTTGGGAACGCAAACTGGTTTGGCCACTCCTACAAAAAGCATGGCCGTTCCTCAAGAAATTAAAATAGAGCTACCCTGCCACCCAGCAGTTGCACTACTAGGTATTTATTCAAAGGATACAGAAATGCTGATTTGAAGGGGCATATGCACCCCAATGTTTATAGCAGTGCTGTCAACAGTATTATGGAAGTATTATTTCCAAATTATGGAAAGAACACAAACGTCCATGGACTGATGGAAAGATAAAAAAGATGTAGTACACACTCAAACACACACACACACACACACACTCACACACACACATACTGGAGTACTACTAGGCAATCAAAAAGAATGAAATCTTGCCATTTGCAACAACATGGATGGAACTAGGGTGTATTATGCTAAGTGAAATAAGTGAGTCACAGAAACTCATTGATTTCACTCATATGTGGAATTTAAAAAAGAAAACAGATGAACATAGGGGAAGAGAAGGAATAATAAGACGAAAACAGTGAGGAGACAAACCATAAGAGACTCTTCAATACAGGTACCAAACTGAGGGTTGCTGGAGGAGAGATGGAGGGAGGGATGGACTAAACGGATGATGGGCATTAAGGAGGACACTTGTGGGGGTGAGCACGGAGTGTTATATGGAAGTGATGAATCACTAAATTCTATTCTTGAAATTATCATTACACATATGTTAACTAACTTGGATTTAAATTTTTAAAAATGTGTTCAAAATATGTCTCGATTTGCAGAATTTGATTGGAATTCTCCTTAGCCCCCTAGCTTGCATATATGCATAGTCAACTTAAAGTCTGAGCAATGAGAGGAACACGTTCTTGCCTCTGTAAAAGGTCATGTCTTTCAAGAAAAAAAATATGAGACTTTTAATTTCCAAAGAATGCCAACTCTACACTTTCCGTTGTACTAAAAAATAATCATCCTCTTCATAAAAATTTTAAAAGCACGAGGGGAACCTCAACACGAATCCAGTAGAAGAGCTGACAAAGGAAAAGCAGCAGCACCTGGCTGGTGCTCTGCCCGCTGGCGCAGGGTGGGCATGAGCAGGGAGCATGAGGCATCCATCCATGGATAAACTTAAGACCAGAGAGGATAGAGATCTGTAATCAGCAGCAAAGAGCAGGTAGCCTAGGGCTTCGGCCTCCTAGCTTTGATTGCTTCAAAATAGAGTGTAAACATTTGGAAAAGAGAATTTCCGGATTATTAACACCACTGTTCGAAAAGATCTGGGTGCTCGTCACAGATCTACACCCTCCCAGGGGTGATGCTGGCCTTTCTCTATGGAGGGGCGCTGTGCACTAGAAGGAAGCTAGGCTTGCTTTGAAGGCCTGGGTTTTTGTCTGTTTGTCTGAAATACATACGACGCCCATTGTGGAATCCTTTGAAGGTAACAGGTAGTTTGTACTGAGTGCTTAGAATTTGACGACTATGAACCAGAGATCCTATTATTAGGACCTGGTGGCTTCTATGAGAACGCCTTACTTTCTGTTTTCGTTTGAATGGCAATTTCAAAATACACGTGAGTATACCAGAGGTCATCTGATGACCAACTTATATGCAGTTATAACCACATAATTTCAGTGCTGCAATGTGATTACTGTTATAGTGGCTTCAAACACCACCACGGTGTGACTGAAGGTAAATATTGATGGCCCCCCCCATCATTGCCAAGTACTAATCTGGGTAGCTGAGACTCTTTACAGCTCTTTTTGCAGCTCATATTCTGGTAGATTATGCTGTTTCGAAATCCCAATGGCAAATCCAAGAGTTTTAACGCCCAGGAAGAGAAGAGACTGCATGACTGTTTCTCAAACTAACGACTGCCAATTTTTTTGTGATAATTTTGAAAATTTGCACTTAAATGCCCGACAGCATTACAAACCCCCTCTTTTCCTGATAACTCACCTCTTCCCAAATCCCCTTTCATTAGATCTTTGCGGTTTCAGAAATAACAAGTAACAAGCAGATCCGTTTTCAAATACATTTTCAATCTCTTCTGGGAACACTGTCTTTATTTTCTAGCTGTCCTCATTCTCCCTTCTGTGTGCTGTTTCCACTTAAGTAGGGGCTGTCTTCTCTTCCACGGCAACTATGCCAAATGCCTGGAGATGAGATTGTTATGATTGCTTCTCATTGCTTCTTTCAACTCATGCCTCGTCTTTCAGCCATGTTTACCCTTAGCTTTTACCTTCAATCAGACTGTGCCACACTCCACGTTTATTTATAAAAGCTATGCTGCCTGCAGAACCGTTCCACTTATTCCTTGAAGATGCTGGTACCTTTCTTGCCATCGTTCCAACATGATTATGCCATAAGTTTTGGTAATTTTATTATGCACATAGATGATACTTCCCATATGCTGGCTTCTAAAAAAACTGATTGACCAGTTTTCTTCTAGGAATCTTGCCCTTTAATCCATCCTAGCTGCTCACTCCCATGGCCATACCCGATACTGTGTCATTACCAATAATTCAAACCCGCTCATTTTCATCCGTACTTCCATTATTTTTTTTTTCTACGAGAGCTACCTCCGGCAATCCTTTGACCTCACTGTAACAAACAGACCATTGTGCCTGCCAACTTTTTGCCTGACATCAGGCATGCTTCTGCCTGAGAATCTTTTTAAGAAAAAAAATTTTTTTTTTTATTTATTTTTTTTTTTTTTTAAATTTTTTTTTTCAACGTTTATTTATTTTTGGGACAGAGAGAGACAGAGCATGAACGGGGGAGGGGCAGAGAGAGAGGGAGACACAGAATCGGAAACAGGCTCCAGGCTCTGAGCCATCAGCCCAGAGCCTGACGCGGGGCTCGAACTCACGGACCGCGAGATCGTGACCTGGCTGAAGTCGGACGCTTAACCGACTGCGCCACCCAGGCGCCCCAAGAAAAAAAATTTTTTAATGTTTATTTATTTTTGAGACAGAGCGCAAGTGGGGGAGGGGCAGAGAGAGAGGGAGACACAGAATCTGAAACAGGCTCCAGGCTCTGAGCTGTCAGCACAGAGCCCGATGCGGGGCTCGAACTTACGAACTCTGGAATCATGACCTGAGCTGAAGTTGGACACTCAACCCACTGAGCCTCCCAGGTGCCCCATGGCTCATCTTTTTATTTACTTTATGGTGTCAGTTGATGAAAAGAAGTTCTCAGTTTTAATGTAGTTGGATTTATCAGTCGTCTTTTATGGTTAGTGCTTTTCATGTCTTATTTTTTTGTTAAAAATTTTTTTTAATGTTTATTTTTGAGAGAGAAAGAGACAGAGCATAAGCAGGGAAGGGGCAGAGAGAGTGGGAGACACAGAATCCGAAGCAGGACCCAGGCTCTGAGTTGTCAGCACAGAGCCTGATATGGGGCTTGAACCCACGAACTGTGAGATCGTGACCTGAGTAGAAGTCGGTCGCTTAACCAACCGAGTCACCCAGGTGCCCCTGCCTGAGGATCTTCACACAGGTTGTTTTCTATGCCTTCATTATTCTTCCTCTCTCTCTCTCTCTCTCTCTCTCTCTCTATATATATATATACACACACACGTGATTTACCCCCTCAATTGCTTTGGCTTATATCAAAACGTGTTTTCACAATAACGACTTTTCTGATGCGACAGACTTGCAACTCACACCCACTGACATTCTGTGTCTCCTACTCCTCCACCTCTGCTGAATTTGTCTCCGTAGCACATCCTTCTCTGACTCCTTAGCACGTCTTTCTCTGACGTGTCACACCGCTATTTATTTACTTGTTTGTTTTTCTTTGTTTAGCATACACACCAGACTGCAATTTATATGAGGGAAGGGATTTGTGTCTTTAAGAAACGTGCTGTTAAATGACCAGTGTCCAGAAGAGCACCGGGCACATAGTAAGTGGTCAATAAATATTTGCTGAGTTAATTTAAAAAAAATAATAAAATCCATAAATGGTTTTTTGCTTCTGGGTGTGATTCGATAACTTGTGGCCAAAAGTGCTCTTGTCGTGAGCGACTAGAAAAGGCAGATACAGCAGGGAACCACCTTGTGAGGAACTGCAAGGGATGAACTGCAGAGACAAGAGCTTCGATAAATAAATTCTGTGGCTGCCTTTTTAAATTTAAATTCAAGTTTTTTTTTACAGTGTAGGACTGGTTTCAGGAGTAGAACCCAGTGGTTCACCTCTTACCTATGACGCCCAGTGCTCATCCCAACAAATGTCCTTCTTAACGCCCATCACCCATTTAGCCCATCTGTCTACCCACCTCCCTTCTCACAACCACTAGCTTGCCCTCTGTATTTATGAGCCTTTTATGGTTTGCCTCCCTTGAGCGTAAAGAATGAAATCTTGCCATTTGCAACAACATGGAGAGAACTAGAGGGCATGATGCTAAGTCAGCATCATGAAATAAGCATCATGACTGAAATAAGTCAGGCAGAGAAAGACAAATATCGTATGATTTCACTCATACGTGGAATTTAAGAACACAGCAGATGAACGTAGGGGAAGGAAAGGAAAAATAAGATCTGTGGTGGCTTCTGTCCCAAGAACATTTGGTGATTCTGGGCACAGACAGGAGGCTGAGAACTGGTGGAGGGTCACTTGCAGGGCTGGGGTGAGGACAGAGACAGCAGCAGCGCTTTGGGAGGAAATTTTGGAGAGCCTCAATCATGCTGTGATTTCCCCCTCAGGATGTTCCCCCAATTCTAGAGGCTGTATAGGGTTTGTTATGGGTTGAATTGTAAATCTTCGAAAGATGTTGAAGTCCTGCCTCCCAGTGGTTGTGAATATGAATTTATTTGGAAATAGGGTCTTTGCAGATGATCAAGTTAGGACGAGGTCATCATAGTGGACTTTATAAGGATCACTGTCCTTATAAAGAGGGGGAGATTTGGACATGGAGACAGACATGCACACAAGCAGGGAGAACACCAGGGAAGATGAAGGCAGAGATGGGGTGATGCATCTATAAGCCGTGAAACTCCAAAGATTGCCAGCAAACCACCAGAAGCTAGGGGGGGATGCATGAAACAGATTGTCCTTCCTAGCCTCAGAAGGCACCATAGGACACAACCAAATAATAAAGAGCAGAAGGCAAAGAAGTAGAACATAAATATGAGGAGAACACACACGAAGCCAAAATCTGTTTCTTTGAATAGAAGAATAAAGTTGACAAACTCCTCCCATGGGGTGGTAGTTACAGGAATGTATACATGTATCAAAAGTCATCTACTGCATGTTTAAAAATGGTGCGTTTTGTCATTATGTAGTGTCCTTCTTTGCGTCTTGTTACAGTCTTTGTTTGAAGGTCTATTTTGTCTGATATAAGTATTGCTATCCCAGCTTTCTTTCTGCTTCTTTTTTCATGGTAAATGCTTTTCCATGCCTTCACTTTCAATTTGCATGTGTCTTTAGGTCTGGATGAGTCCAACAATACGACAAGAGGATATAACAAGTCTAAATACCTATGCACTGAACATGGGTGCACCCAAATACATAAAGCAACTGTTAACAGACATAAAGGAAGAAATTGACAGTAATACAGTAATCCTAGGGAACTTTAACACCCAACTTACATCAATGAGCGGATCATCCAGACAGAAAAGTCAATGATGAAATAGTGGCTTTGAATGACACATTCGACCAAATGGACCTAACAGACATATTCAGAATATTAGATAAACAGCAGCATACACATTCTTTTCAGGCACACATGAAAAGTTCTCCAGAATGGATCACATGTTAGGCTACAAAACAAGCGTTAAAAAATTCAAAAAGATTGCGATCGTATTATACATATTTTTTTTGGCCATAATGGTATGAAAGAGCATTACTCATGAGAAGAAATCTAGAAAGAACACAAATACATGGAGGCTAAAGAAGTTCCTAGTAAACAATGAATGGGTCAACCAAAAAATCAAACAGGAAATCAAAAATTACATGGAGACAGCTGAAAATGATTAGGGGTTAATATCCAGAAGATACAAAGAACTCATACAATTCACCACCACAGTGAGAAGGGATCTGATTACAAAATGGGCAGAGGACCTGAATAGACATTTTTCCAAAGAAGACACACGAATGACCAGTAAACACATTAAAAGGTGTTCAACGCCGCTAATAATCAGGGAAATGCAAATCAAAATTACGGTGAGGGGTGCTTGGGTGGCTCAGCTGGTGAAGCATCTGACTGCGGCTCAGGTCATGGTCCCGTGGTTCGTGCGTTCGAGCCCCGTGTTGGGATCTCTGCCGTCAGCACAGAGCCTGGTTCAGATCCTCTGTTCCTCTCTCGCTCTGTTCCTCACCCGTGCGCACCCTCTCTCTTTTCCTTCCTCAAAAATAAATAAATGGTACCAAAAAAACTACAGTGAAATATCACCTCCTACCTATCAGCATGGCTAAAATAATAAAGACAAGAAATCGCAAGTGCTGATGAGGATGCTGGAGATGTGGAGAAAAAAGAACCCCTGTGCTCTGTTGGTGGGGATGCAACTTGGTGCAGCCACTGTGAGAAACAGCATGTTGTTTCCTCAAAAAATTAAAAATAGAACTACCATCTGATCCAGTAACTCCACTACTGGGTATTTATCCAAAGAAAAAAAAACACTAATGGGAAAAGACATATGCACCCCTTTGTCTACTGCAGCATTATATACAATAGCCAAAGTATGGAAGCCACCCAGTGTCCACTGATAGGTGAATGGATAAAGAAGATACGGTACATACAGTGGACTGTTACTCAGGTTTAACAAGAAGGAAACCTTGCCATTTGCAACAACATGGATGGACTTAGAGTGTATCATGCTAAGCTAAATAAGTCAGACAGAGGAAGACAAATACCATATGATTTCACTCATACGTGGAATTTAAGAAACAAGACAAATGATCACACAAAGGAAAGAGAGGAAATACAAAACCCAGACTCTTAAATCCAGAAAATACACTGGTGGTTGCCAGAGGGGAGGTGGGCAGATGGGTGAATCAGATTAGGGGGTTAAGGGTACACTTGTGGTAAGCACTGAGTAATGTATAGAATTGTTCAATATAAAAAGTGCATTTCATTGCTTAACTATAACTTAACTTGACTTAAAGATTTAAAAAAACGTGTAAAACATCTTCATTTCCATTTTCTTTCTCTTCTCTCTTTACCTGCTGACTTACTGATTTCAAAATATTTAGAAATTGTAGAGATTGCAAACAGTAGTTTTCATTGTAATTTAATATATTAAGAGTGTCATTAAGATTTATAATATTATACGTAACAGTAACATTTTCTAAAATAAACTGGGAGATGTTAAGAAACTTGCCTAAAGTCACAGAGACGTAATCGTGAAGCTAGACTTCAATTATATCACCTGGGTTTGAACCTGTACATGGGCTCAGAGCTTTATGTGCTGTTAGAAAGATTTGGCTGAAAGAGCAGAGCATTTGGGAACTTTCAGTAATCTATACCTGCTTGCTTTTTCCGTAGGGCAGGGACATGAGTGGAGCACTTGGTACCTGAGATGAGAGGTGTCCCTTAGGACAGACTCTGGACAGGGAGAAGGGCTCTGAGGACAGAATCTGCCTGTTGACAGCCTAGTTTGGGATTACTTGGCACCATGGTTTGCTGTGATCCAGGATTGACTGAGCTTTGCCTTTGGGGTTGGGTGGGAAGGGCAGAGTCCTTGTCCCTCCAAAAGCTTGGCATTTGTGGACTTCTTTGAAATCTCTATAAATATCGGAGGGAGGAGGAAGAAATGTACAATTCGTCTGCTCTGCCAGGGAGTTGTTTTGGGCTTACAGAGCTGTCTTTAGAGATGTTTGTATCACAGAATAGTGAGGATATTTCCTCTTTATTCTCGAAAGTTCTAAGAATAGAAGTGAGAAATTTTCTGCTGATATTACAGCCCTAACTCAGGCCTTCTAGGAAAGACTGGCTACCTGTGGAGTATCTCCTCTCCCCGTAGACCCTGCAGTGGAAAGCTGAGTAGATCAATTGGATGCACAGTTGGTATGTTGCAAACATACTGCGCATGATTCATCTTCAAAGTAAATCCGAATTGCGAGAGCAAATCGAGGAGCTCTCTATTGGATCCCATCTCCTTCTTTATAAGAAATAAGGTAAGTTTTCAAACCCAAGTAAACTATGTTCTTTTCCTTGCCTCCCATGCAGGACTGGGTTTTAGGGCAGTTGCCATGATTTAATTCTGTCTCCTGAGAAGCTTGAAGCTCCAGGAACATATTTATCTCTGTGATGAGAGGATCTGAATGTGTCAGGGCTCCCAGCTTTCACTGGCCTCTGCTTGAGACAGCACATTCTCACGACCAATTTTTATTGAAAGGGAGGTACATTCAAGGGGGCAGAGGTATAGAACCCTAAACTTGTGGGTTTCTTTAGTTTTTAAATTAATTAAATAAGCAGTTGACCCTTTATTTATTTATTTATTTATTTATTTATTTATATTTACTAATTTATTTTGAGAAAGAGAGAGCATGAGCAATCATGAACAGGGAGGGGCAGAGAGAGGGAGAGAGAGAATCCCAAGCAGGCTGTCAGCCCAGGGCCCAATGTGGGGCTTGATCCCATGCACCGTGAGATCATGACATGAACTGAAACCAAGATTCTGATGCTTAATCACGTGAACCACCCAGGCACCCCACATTAGGTGTTTTAAAAGAAAAGCTGATAAGATGAAGGCTACCTCTAGCTGCAGAGGGAGAGGTTGCCATGAGAAAAAAAGGCTTGCATCCTGGTACTGGTTTCTTTCTGACTGCTCTCTCCTAACCTGCCTCCCAGACTGGCCAGAAGTGCACAAAATAGCCAGTGTGAACCTGCCTCGTGAGATATAAAATCCAATGAACAAAAATATTAAAGGGAAAAGGAATGATGGCTCTAATCAAGGGTTGCACGATTCACGAAACACGAGCACACACACACACACACACACACACACACACAGACTTTAACACTGGAAGGTTGTTTGGGAAAACCTGGAAAGCTTTGCTGAGAGGGTGAATTGGGTACTCTAGACACAGGTAGCAACGGAGAGTGGAAGTGGTTTCAGAGGAAGGTCATTTAGCCACTAAGAAACATTGAAAATGTAGGGAATGAGATGGTCAGGACATATTCATGAGGGACAGCAAGTGTCAGGCATGGCTGGAACACCCATGAGCAGAAGCACCGGAGGAAAGGTGGTAAGCAAGACTATGGCACAGAGTTTGAGCCTTTGCACTTGAAAACCACAGTAACCATTGAATTAGAATTTATGATTCACCATATTTTTCGAATGCCCGCTTTTCCTTTTCAAGTTGGAGCAAGGAGGTTAAAAGAGGGAGAGGACGGAGAGTGGGGGTAAGAGGGAAGATCTGAAATTGTGTCCTTTCTTTCCATTTAGAAACATAGTGGGCCCACTTAAAGAATGCCAGGACAGGCCATTTGTAATACTGACTGGTTTATGAGATACCAGTCCAATTTCATGCTATGTATGAGCTAATAACACTCACAATGAAAACTCACATAGATATCGCCCTCAACGTGTTAGTTTTCTCCAACAAAATGGTGTGAGCCATTTTATTTAGAACTTAATGAGTATTAGACACTGTGTGAAAGGAATTTTTATATCTCATGTTTTGAGAATCTCAACTGATCCTGTTTTTAGATCAGTGAAAATATTCTGTATGATATTACGATGATGGATGTCTGTGATTAATGTTTATCCAAACCATAGAATGTACCACCTCAAGAGTGAACCTTGGGGTAAACTGTGGACTCTGGGTGATAAGGGTGTGTCACAATAGGCTCCTCAGTTCCGAGAAATGTGCCATTCTGGAGGGAGATGTTGATAATGGCAGGGGTGATATTTGTGTGGGGGGCTAGGGACCAGATGGAGAATCTCAGTACCTGTGTGTTGGTGTTGCTGTGAATCTAACACTGCTCTACAAAACTAAAGTCTTAACACCAAGAACAAAGTCAAAAGCAACAACAAAATGATCCTATTAAAGCTGAGAGGAGGCGTGTGATTTTGCTGCCTCCTCCCCGCCCCCCACAGAGACAGCTGAGAGGGAGCCCACCTGCTCCTTTTCTGAGAGGGGAAGGGACAGGTCTGGAGGCACCATTGAATCATACTCGGGATGCCTGCTGGGCCAATCTTCTTTGTGTTGGGGCCACAGTGGATTCCCCTGTATGTTCTCCATTGGGTTTCTAAGTGCAGGGGATACGAAGATGGATGTCTTCGGTCTTGGTTTCTTCTTGGTTTCTTCAGATGGTTTCTTCAGCAACCCTGACATCTTGAAGGGAGCAGGCACCTCATTCCAGATAAGCCCAAATCCAACTAGACTCAACTTAGAAAAACCAGATGATTAAATTTTGATAAACAGCTGAATGATTCTGTTCTTCTGTGCTGAATAAATCTTAATAAAATCAGCTCTCATATCTTGTATATCCTCAAATCTCATACTTGACTGCAAAACCATGTTCAAAGTTCATAATGTGGCTTCCATGGCCTTTGGCAGAGAGGAAACCTTACTTTTCCAAGTTTTTCTGCTGTGACACTAGAATCCGTCTAAACCAGAGGTTTCACATCGTTCTTCTCTATTTGTCCCATGATCCCCATTAAAACTTTGGTTGGTTTCTTTCATGTCAAATGCTCTCACCCCTCTGATTTTCATATCTTTGGATCACAAACTCTTTACAACCAAGGGTATATTTTATTTCTACTCTCATGTCATCATGGGTCACATATAGGGAAACTGTTTGCACTTTGTATTTGGTTTTTAGCATTTATTTATTTATTTATTTATTTATTTATTTATTTTAACATTTATTCATTAAGAAAGACAGAGAGAGACAGAGTGCTAATGGGAGGGGCAGAGAGAGAAGGAGACACAGAATTTGAAGCAGGCTCTAGGCTCTAAGCTGTCAGCACAGAGCCCGATGCGGGGCTTGAACTCACGAACCGTGAGATCATGACCTGAGCCAAAGTCGGGTGCTCAACCAACTGAGCCACCCAGGCGCCCGTGTTTTTTAGTATTTATGAACGATGTTTGGAGTTGCCATTCCCAGCCTCTGATCACCGCGAGCAAATTAGCAGGAACCACAGTGCCGAGATGATTTCAGCCACTGGGGGAAGGAAACTAGTGTGAAAAACAGTGGTACAGATGTAGTATTGCATCTACATGTGTCTTAAAACTCAAAAGTCATTAAGAACAAGTATTCTGCCCATTCTTTACAATAAAAGCATCCAGATGATTGGGATTCAATATTTCAAATGAAAGATAACTATGGAATTATGAGAGAAGTGCATAGATAGTGTAATTTTAAAATGTTGGAAAAAAGGCTAAATGAGAATGGGGAAATTGGTAGCTTGTAATAAGAAAAGGAAAAAAAAAGTCACAGAGAAGGGAAAAAATGAAATCAGAATAGGGAAAGTAGCAGAGGCTGGGACTTACACAATTCTCACTTATTATATGCTGGGTCTTTTTCTCAGTTCATCTGCAGAGTAACCCTGGTTATGTTTAAAAGTGGCTTTCCCAAGGTAGTAAATAGTGGAGCTGGGATTTGAACCCAAGACATCTGACTGCAGCAACCGTGTCATTGAATTAAAAAACGCAGTTATTTTTCTAGATGAATAGCCATCCCAGATAAAATATCATGATTGCAAAATATGAAGTGAACAAAGATAAAGCATTCTCAAAAGAACACTATTTTCATGAAAATTGTGGCAACAATGTAAAATGTGGTTGGGGTCAAAAATGTATACGCATATTTTAATACAATTTTTTCTGTTAACCAAATGAGAGAATCAGATCCTGTCAAAACAAAACCTTTTTGTTTGTCGTCATGTTCATCAGCTTTTCTGCAAAATCATCAACCTTGAAATATTGACCATATGTTTACATAGTAAAAAGATGTAGAAATACACACATATGTAAATATACTGATAGGATCTTTCTTAAATGGCATAGAAGAAACCAAAAGTAGTTATTTCTGGAGAGTAGGATTATAGATTCAATAAACTGGAGACAAATTTTAATTTTCTTCTCTCATTTTCCTGTGTCATTTGGATACTTAATGTTAATCATGAATTATTCTATAATAAAATATAGCTAACGAATAGACACAAAATATTGAAAAACGTTTTTAATGATTATAAATAGCAATGATAATCTCTAGCTTTGGGATGGCAATATCATACTTGGGATATTACTCTGAGTTGTTATCTATGTGAGTGAAAATTGGAAGCAATGTAAATTTCTCAAAGGACAAATGGTCAAAAAGATGCCACTTATAAAAATTTAGACAGTGTCACATAATTAAATTAACAATGAAACTAATGAAAAGTATAATAACATGGGAAGAAGTGTTATAATAATTCCAAGTCATAATCAGGACACAAAATGTTATTATATGATGATTTCGACGACAAACTATACGTGCTAGGAACAAGGACTTGAAATAGAACAATCATAACATAGTATGTTGGAATCATGGAATAATATTCAGATGATATTTTTAGAAGTATCCTAACGAATTCAGAGTAAAAGGGAACAACTCGGAGTAAAAAACACAATTTAGATTATAGGCATCATTAGGAATTTTATAGCATGTTGAATTCATAGGCCGAGATGCTCAATATCATAATGAGTTAAGTTCAACAGTACAGCCAAGAAGGTAAACGATATTCCTCAATTATGCCAACC
Organism: Lynx rufus; assembly: GCF_022079265.1. Taxonomy (NCBI): domain Eukaryota; kingdom Metazoa; phylum Chordata; class Mammalia; order Carnivora; family Felidae; genus Lynx; species Lynx rufus. The sequence goes on from NW_025814897.1 coordinate 100,900,115, forward strand.
TCAAAGTTGTCCTGACATTTGTCATATAATGCATCAGGGAAGTTGACATTGAACACGAGAGGTGTAAGTAAAAGACTGCGAAAATAGATTTTTGTAAATCATATTTCATCCAAGATATTGACGGGGTCAGAGATGAAGGGGTCAGAGACCCAAAAATGAGTGAACTGAACTGAGAATATTTTCATCAAGAGGGACTCCTCAACAGTATGAGTGCTTAATTATAGTGGAATAGTGTTTTTCAGAATTCAAAGCATGTAGATAAAATGCATAACACGTGAAATATATGTGTCTATATGTGTGCATAAAAATATGTTTAATTCTTAGGGAAACTCAGGATCAGGTAAGGCAAATATTTGCACTGTATTTTTCATATGAAGGCTAAATTTCCAGCGAGATAAGTCACTTGCCCAAGGAAAGTTCAAGTACTGCAGTTTTCTATCTTGGTAGGAATTGAATTTTTAAAGGACATTTAATTTTACCTCCCCAAATGCAAAGGCTTTGATCCAAGGCAGTTAGCTTCTGAATCGACAGATAGCTCTGGGAGAGGCTTGGGCATCTGCACATTTACCAAGAGTCATAGAGGATTGAAGGCAGTCAGAGGTAACATAACATGGAGCAAAAGCAAGGCATTCAGAGTTCAGCCCACCGATCTTCCCAAGCTGTCACTTCTTTTCTTCTCTTTGCAGATTCAGCCCTTGTCCTCAACTGCACCTTACTTTCCGCCAGTAGAATTGCGATGAATAGCAGTGTGACTGAATTCATTCTCTTTGGGTTGACACAGGATGCAGGAAAGCAGAAGGCAGTATTTGGGGTCTTCTTGGTTCTTTACCTTGCGACACTGTCGGGGAACTTTCTCATTTTGGTGACTATTAAAACAAGCAGGACCCTTGGGAGTCCCATGTACTTCTTCCTATTCTATCTGTCGTTTTCTGATGCTTGCCTCTCTACAACCATAGCTCCCAGGTTGATTGTGGGTGCCATTACTCAGAAGAATACCATTTCGTACAATGAGTGCATGACTCAGGTCTTTGCAGCTCATTTCTTTGGGTGCCTGGAAATCTTCGTGCTCATCCTCATGGCTTTTGATCGCTATGTAGCCATTTGTAAGCCCTTGCGATACACAACCATCATGAGCCAGCATGTCTGCAGTGTGCTGATGAGTTTGAGCTGGGTGGGATCCTGTATCCACTCTTCGGCACAAATTTTCCTGGCTTTGAGATTGCCTTTCTGTGGCCCCAACGAGATTGACCACTATTTCTGTGACTTGCAGCCCTTGTTGAAACTTGCCTGTATGGACACTTACATGATAAATTTGCTACTTGTTTCTAACAGTGGGGCCATATGCACGGTGAGTTTCATAATCCTGCTTATGTCCTATGTTGTCATCTTGTACTCTCTGCGAAACCACAGTGCTGAAGGAAGGCGAAAAGCCCTTTCCACCTGCACCTCCCACTTTATTGTGGTTGTCCTATTTTTTGGTCCATGTATATTCATATACACACGCCCACCAACCACATTTCCAATAGACAAGATGGTGGCTGTGTTTTATACAATTGGGACGCCCTTGCTCAACCCTCTGATCTATACCCTGAGGAATGTTGAAGTGAAAAATGCCATGAAAAAGTTATGGTGTAGCAAAGTATGACTTCTGTTGATACAGGATATTCAGGGATTCTAATGTATATTTCCTTAAGAGCTTGATTTTCCTTCATGGACAGGAAAAGTAAAATTTTCTCACTGGGGGAAAAACAATTGAGAAATTTTAATTGTACTCATATTGCATATATTTATTTGTATTAAGAGTGATAAATACAAATAAGTACATATCCCTTTTTCTGAAAGGAGTGCATTAGAATAGGATTACTTGAAGTTCATAACCATTTTGAACAACTTAAGCTGGTCCTTAGTTGACATCTGGCCATGTTTTCATGATAATCTCGCTTCCTGTACAAATTTGTATTTGTATTTAGAAAGAAATGTACTGACTAGTGGCAGCATGATTGTGTAGTGTGTGTATGTGTGTGCACACACCAATTCCTTTTCTAGATTTTATTCTGGTCCCCAAGAACTTGGACATGGAGCTAATCCATACGGAACTGGAACCTAGAAATGGAGGTAGCGGTCTTGACAACCTGGGACTTGCAGAAGATGTTCTGAGAAAATTCTATGTTGGAATCTGTTCTTGAGCTTGACTCACTGGGGCACCTACATGGATGGACCCTCAAACTCCACAAAAAGCTGGAAACCTCACTGAAAACCTGGACTGTCCCTGGAAAACACTCTCAAAGTTCCGTGAATGGTGGGAGAAGGAGAGTTTTACACTTGGCAGTGATGGGCGGTATCTGCTTTTTGTCAGGCTGTCTGTCCCCATGATCTTCACAGAGAAGAGGCAGTGAGGTGGTTGGCAGCAGGAATATGTGGAGGGATATAGGATAGAAGAGAGGTTAGAGAACAATGCACAATGAACAATGAAGAGAAAGAAAAGGTGAGGAGAGAAGAAGCTTTGCTCTTTTTATATTTGGAGAAGCTCTTTTTGGGTATCTGAACGTTTGGAGGAAAAAAATGCAATTTCAGGGTATCTCTATAACATTGCCCTAGCTTGGCTTAGCTTTCCTGGCTGTCATGTGTATTTGGGCATCATGAAAACAGTTTCTTTTTTGCCTCTGAATAGTGTCTGAAAAATCCAGTTTCAGATTCCCTGGAAGAATCCAGGATGGGAAAGGCTGCCTCAGTGCTTTTCAATTTTGGTCTTTTGGTTTTGTAGGAGGACGTTTTAAAATACGTATTTGCATTTTTGAAGATGACGTAATTGAGGCGTGTGATGCATACAGCACCACACCGCATCACGATCTCATAATTAAGTACCGTCATGTGATTCCATTTCAGTATCTGAGTTTATAATTCCCATCAAGTTGGCACCAAGAAGTATTACTTTGAGTGATATAGGCTAATGAGAAAAGAATCCAATGAACGTCATGAGTATGTGAAACATTTCTACCAACTGAAGACCAACTGTTATCATGTCCCATCAAAGATGCCCAGGATTCTTACATAGAAAAAGGTGGCAGAATAAATAGTTAAGTCCCAAAGAGGACCTTTGTCAGAGCTCTCAGGGCCATATTTACAAGAGGCAATTATGTTTCCTATTCTAAGTGAACACTCCTGATTTCCCAAATTTTGTGTCTTGCCGTTTCATTTTTGAAACCTTTGAATCTGGTCATGTGATTATTATATTTAGTATTATTGGTTCTTAAGTAACCAAGACATAATAAAACTTTTTTTTAATTCTTATCTCTTGTTGCTCCTTAAAATTTTATATAGCGAGAGAAAAGATATGTTTGTGTGTGCTTGGAAAGCTTCATGAATTTTCTTCTCATTCTTAGATCATATATAGCCTAGATTCCCCCAGATTTTAGATAAGGACTCAGTTGGGAGGGGTGGGAGAAGTGGTCAGGGGACAGAAAGGTCTTGCTTGACCTGGTAACTTAACAAATTGGCTGACTCTGCTTCTGGCAAATGTTGAAAGCTTTTTATTTGCCTTCCCTTTGGGGGATTTTTGTAAGCTTTCTAATTTTAGTATCCTTGATGTGGGAAGAATATTTCTCTTTCTTATGATCACTGATGACCCCTTGTTAGCACTTAGAAAGCCAGCAGTAACCTTCAAAAGTCTCCCTCCTTTCCTCCCTCCCTTCTGTCTTTCCTTCCCCCCAGTGCTCCCTCCTCCTCTCTTCCTCCCTCCTTCTCATCCATTCTTCCTTCCTTCTTTCTCTTCTTTCAACACATTGTGTACTAAATGCATACTAGGTTCCATGCCTGATGGATACAAAGTTGAATGAGAGAGTCACAACCCCAATCCTCATGGAACCTAAGTCTAAAGACATTCCTTAAAATGTTTCAAATTTAGGTGTTTTTTTCCTTAGGTCCAGCCATAAGTTTTGTTATTTTAAATTGTTCTTATAGTTTAAAATTGGAAAAGAAGGCATGGGATTTAAAGATTTTTTTTTCTCAAGTCATCTTTTCCCAGAAAAATCCCACTTTCTTTCCATGGTAATTCTATTCCTTGACTTCCATCATGTCATGGTATCATGATTATTTTGGTACTTCTCTAATCTTAACTTCCTGGTCCACTTTTTGCTGCTATAATTTCCTGTCTTCTAAAAGCCTTTGTAAACCTAGGTTCTACCCTTGGCTCATTCTTCTCATCACATGCATTACTTGGGTACTGTTATCTACTCTCCTAGTTTCAACTAACACTGATACATCAATGTTCACCATATTCGATCTCCAACTTGACTTTCTTCTGATTTGAAGTTTGTTTCTCTGTCCTATTTGATATCTTTCGTTACATCTTCTGAGGGTTTCAACAGATTGCTTATGGTATTCAGTCTGAGTTCCTTAACTTAACACACCGTAGTTGCCAGTATGTACCTCTCCAACACTATTTTCTGTATCTTTCTGACTAAAAATATATGTCCTGTACATCCTGAATTTCTCCAGACCAAAAATAATGATAGCTATTATTATTCAATCCCATATCTGTTAGCTCCTGCTGTGAAACAACCATGCAATCTCAGTAACATAAAACTATATATATATATATATATATATATATATATACACACACACACATATATATATGTATTTTAATTGTTAGTTTATGGATCAGCTGGGGTGTACTTCTACTTTTAGTTGAGCTCATTTAAACATCTGCAGTCAGCTTCAGGTGGATGGGTGGCTCTATGATCTTCTCTGGGACCTCTCAGCTGTTTGGGTTCGATTAGCTATAGTCTGATCCGATATGATCTTGAATGGGACGGTGGTGCTCTTTCCCTGGTGGCCTGTCGTCCAGCATGCTAATCCGGGGTTGTTCTCATGGCAGAAGTGTCTCAGAGAGCCAATGAAAGTGCACAAACCTCTTGAGGCAGAGGCTCAGAACGGGCGTTCTGTTGGGGTGTCTACCACGTTCTATCGGTCAAAGTGAGTCACAAGGACTTCCCAGACTCAGAAAGGGAAGGTCTGCAAAGTTACAAGGAAACCAGTGTAGATACAGGGAGGCTAATAACTGTGGGCACAGTGTAATAAATCTGGCCCAAATGCTTACCACGTGCCAGGGAGTTTTCAACGTGTTTTGTAGAATTTAATTGATTTCATCCTTAGCAGTGCCTATAGTATACCCTATGTCTTTGTTCATGCTGGTCCCATTACCTGGAATGTCCTTTACTTTGGCTAACTTGGAAACACCTTAGTCGTGTTTTCAGACTCAACTTCAACGTCATCTCTTCTAGGAAGCTTTTCGTTGGCCCAAATGGCTCAGCCAAAGGCTCTTTATTTACACTCCCTTAGTACTTGTAAATTACATCTCAACATATTCATCACATTTTGTTGAATTTAATTAATTTGTGTACCTTTCCATGGCTTTTACATTTCCTATCTCCAGGGAATTGGCATAGAGGAATTTAGAAGCGTGGGGTTAAACTGGGCTTTAAACTGGGCTTAGAAATTTATCTGGAACAATTCACCTGATCTCTTTGTATCTCAGGTAGCTCATCTGCCAAATGGGAGCACAACAATAGTGAATGTATAGATTTATGGCAAAGATGAGATGAGTTAACATTGATAAAGTGCTTAGGGAAGTGCCTGTGATATGATAAATGCACAATAGATACCCTTCATTATTATTGCTTATATTTGCATGATCACAATACACATAATCAGTAATGTTTCAATAAGCTGAAACATTTTTAAAACTCTTCGAGGAACTTAAAAAGCGGATGTCGTCTTTCCGAAACAATCAAGATGATGTTCTGAAAAATATTGCTTAGAGAAATTAGTTGAAAGGGTTCAAACATGGGACTGAGCAGGATATATATTTAGTGCTGCACTGACAAGTTACACCAGGGAAAGTTAAGTCACTCACAGGAAAAGTTTCCCTTCTTCTCTCATTTCCCAGCTTCCTTTCAGTTGGGCGCAAGTGATTTTATCTGCCTGGCCCCTGTGGATTACTACAGCTTTGTGATATATTTGCTCTTGGTTCTTCTCCCCCTTCCCCCCCTCCCCATCCCCCCAAATCTTTGACCATTCTCACATATATATTCAACCGCATGGAGTTTAGAATCAGTTTGTCAGTTTCCATGAATATCATCTCCAGAGATTTTGATTAGGAGCTCACTCAGTGTGTCAATTAATTGGGAAAAGTTAACAACTTTCAAATGTGAGTTTCTCCTATCATGAATCGTAGAACTCACCTTACTCAGTTGTCATATGTCTTTTTGTGAAGACGTTTAGTCTGCTTTTTGTAATTTTTGTTACATCTCTTAGTTTGATGATGAAGACCATTTATTTTATTTTTTAAACTTGTTTATTATGCTTACATTTGGAAGTAATATTGTGCTTATTTTTGACCAAGATTTTTAATAAACACTATAATATGTCTGTTGATTGTGTTGGTTTTGCTAAGTAGATGAACACATCACCCAGCAATGAATTCTGTTGCTTCATTTTCGGTTCTGATTGCCTTATTTCCTTTGTACTGTTACTTCATTGGCTGACACAGAATTTCCAAAGTGACAGCCAATGGACTGGAATTCACCTGAAAGTTTGTAAATTTGTTTGATCCCAAATTGTTGTTTAGAAGAAGATTTTGCCAACCTTTAAAAAAATTAGCCATCAACATATTCAAATCATTAAAAGTTATATGAAATATGGATGCCTGGGGCGCCTGGGTGGCTCAGTCGGTTAAGCGTCTGACTTCAGCTCAGGTCATGATCTCGCAGTCCGTGAGTTCAAGCCCCGCGTCGGGCTCTGGGCTGACAGCTCAGAGCCTGGAGCCTGTTTCAGATTCTGTGTCTCCCTCTCTCTCTGACCCTCCCCCGTTCATGCTCTGTCTCTCCCTGTCTCAAAAATAAATAAACATTAAAAAAAAAAAGAAATATGGATGCCTGATTTGTCTTAAAAATCTGAGTGTGGGGCAAATTTGGATATATGCTCCCCATAGGGTGACAACAGAGCAGAGCTTAGTCTGGGCAGACTCTAATAGGGGACAGGATTTGCTCCCTTTCGGTAGGGAACAAATGTTTTACATTTCTTCTTAAACATCTTTGCACAATTTGACTTTACTCAATTTTTAAAATCTTCCTGGTGTCTGTAGGTATATGAGGTTGAGAACTTGGCATTAAGACTCTTAGTAAAATATATAATAATAGCAGTTATAGAAGATGGCCTTATTTCTGAATTTAATGGATTACTCTTCTAATTAACCGGGACATTTTCTTTAGGCTTCTGGAACACACCCTTTCATCAAGTTAAAGAGATTCATTTTCCTTTTAGTTGGTTGTGCTTCAATTATAATTCAGTTTAAAAATTGACATCTCAGAAAGAGCCCCTTTTGCTTTTAACTTTATTATTAGAGTTATATAAATATAACTTTATTATTAGAATATCTTGGTACCAGAAATCAGTAAACTAAAGATTGTATCGGAAAGCAGAATATGTAAAAAATTTCCAGACCTTATGTGCTAAAATGTATTTAATGAGAAATAGAGGCATGCGGTGACCTGAGAACTTATTTAATCATCTATAAAAAATTGTGAACAAACTGGCAGGTAACCCTAAATTATAAGTTGGCACAGTCACCAAAAGCTCTCAACAATAGAATAAGAAACATGAAACTAAAGCTAGCATCGCACTGTTTCTTTAATTGACGTTTATCAAGGTATCAAATCTCACACATCACAAAATATGAAGTCTTGGACCACATTCCGAGGACGTTCCTAGTGTTTATATTATGCGACTCTAATAAAATAAAGATTATCCTAAGCTTTTTCAAAGACCCAAGCCATCACATTGTTGTGGATTTTTCTTCTGTATTGATACATGGAAAAAAAAATGAAAAACTATAAAACTAGGAGGAGTACTTTACTGTGAAATAAAGACATTTCTAAATGTTTATTTATTTTGAGAGAGAGAGACAGAGAGAGAGCAAGCAGGGGAGGGGCAGAGGGAGAGAGAGAGAGAGAAAGAGAGAGAGAGAGTTCCAAGCAGGCTCCACACTGCCATCATGGAGCTGGAGGTGGGACTCAAACCCACGAACCATGAGATCATGAGCTGAGCTGAAATCAAGAGTCAGATGCTTAACCGACTGAGCTACTCAGCGCCCCTACTATGAAGTATTTTTAAACGGTACTGTAAAATTCCTTCTACAATCAAAACTGAAAGAACAAATAGAAACTAGCTGCAAAAGTTTTTTACACTTTGCCTCCAACTCCCCTATAGCACAAAAGTTAAAGTCATTCAGCCTTCCTGGAGAATTTCTGGCTCGAGGTTATTTCTAAGAAACCAAAACAACATTCGTGCGCTTTGCGGTTATAGGGAGCGTTAGCTGTCTCCACACGACATAATCTGACCCCTGTGTACATTTCTCACCTTGCTTCTTGCCACTCTACGTGGACCACTATGTTCCTTGAAAATACCATGGTAGTCCTGTTTTAGAGTCTCCCTTTCTAGAATCTTCATCGCACTCATCCTCACGTGCCGTTTCCTTCTGATCATTGCTGTCATTTATTGGTGTTCTCATCATTAAAAGTATTAAAGTTATTAAAAGTATTAATATATTTCATCACTTTTCCTCAACAATCAGCTGAAATGCTATGGGCTAATAGAATCCTTCTCTTCCTACCCAATATGAAGGACCCTCCACAAAATAACCAGAGCCTTCCATTTCCACAGACTCTGTTCTAATGATCACTCCCTGCCTTTTGTTTGTTTGTTTTTAATTACTTATTGATTATCTCCTTGTTCCCCCCAACTATCTGAACTTGGCTGTTTGGGCAGGGGAGTGGGGAAAGCTCTTCCATTCTATAATCATTCAACAGACATTTATTGAAAACCTAACAGATGCCAGGCATAAATAAAACAAAAGTCCTTCCCACGAGATGTCCAGTACAGAGAAAGCTGGCAAGTAGCCAAAGTCAAATGACGTTTATGTAAAAGCGATTATACTGTTGATCATTTTTACTAAGAAAATAAGGAAGATGTCGGCGTAGGGATTACGGTAGGAGTGGAGGAATCTTTAACAGAGGTGTGAGGGGGAGGCTCTATGAGGTGATAGTGCTTCATCTCTTAGTTTGAAGCTGTAAATTAGGGGGAAACAGCCACCTGAAGAGGAGGAGGGCTTGCTCTCAGAGAGAAGCAAAAACTTGAAGAGCTGTGGGGGCAGGTGAAAAAGTCCCACAACTGCTGACGGACAGTGAAGGAGGAGGTGAGGCGCTCCAGATGTGGACTTAGAGGCAGTAGAAAGATTAAGTGGAGAATTTTACCACAAGGCAGGATGCTTGTAAAGGCAATGGGAAGCCAAGGAGGGTCGAAATCAGTAGCAGATCATAATCCTTTCACAAATCCATGGTCCTTAAATCCTACATCATAAAGACCTTTATATTGTTAAGAAATCCCTCTGGCCGCTAGTGGAGAATGGACAGTTTATTTCTCACACGTGTCTGAAAGAATTCCTCTTTATGGGAGACATGATGCTCCTCGCATGACACGCACCTGCCAACAAAAGCCCCCCCTTTCCCCCACAGTTTCCCCATGGCAGTTTTCACCTCTGCGTTCCTCAGGGTGTAGATCAGGGGGTTTAACATGGGCGTGATGATGGAATCAGACACGGCCATTGCCTTGTCTATGGGGTGAGTGGCCACAGGCCGCACGTACAGGAAAATGCAGGGCACGAAGAACAAGACGACCACAGTGAGGTGGGAGCCACAGGTCGACAGGGCTTTGCGCCGCCCCGCAGAGCTGCAAGACTTCAGGGAGCAGAGGATGACCACGTAGGAGGCCACGAGGATAAGGAAGATGGTCACACACATCACCCCACTGTTGAGGATGACTAAGAGACCCAGGGCGTGGGTGTCCATGCAGGCGAGTTTCAGCAATGGGAACAAATCACATATGAAGTGATCGATGACATTGGGACCACAGAAGGGTAGTTGATACATGAAGAGAAGCTGTATTGCTGCGTGGATAAACCCCCCGACACAGGCGCCTCCCAGCAGCAGGCGGCACACCCGAGGGTTCATGATGCTCGGGTAGTGCAGGGGCTTACAGATGGCCACGTAGCGGTCATAGGCCATCACGACGAGAAGGATGACCCCCACACCACCAAAGAAATGCTCCGCAAAGAGCTGGGCCATGCAGCCTTCAAAGGAGATGGTAGTTCTCTCGGAGAAGGAGTCCACGATCGTCTTGGGGGCAATGACAGAACAGTAGGTGGCGTCCATGAGGGACAAGGAAGTGAGGAAAAAATACATAGGTGATCTCAGGCTCTGACTCGTGATCACGGTTACCACCATGAGTAGGTTCCCCAAGACCGTGGACACGTACAGGATTAGAAACACAGCAGAGAGCATTTTCCGCAGCTCTGGGTTCTCTGTGATGCCCAAAAGAATGAATTCAGTCGCATTGTTCGGATTCTCCATTTATTGGGTGCTTATACGAGCTCCAGCTGGGAGCTGGAAAACCTAAAAATGCAACATCTGATTTATAATTAGTGATTGTTGGCCTCATGTCTTTCCAGGACCTCAGGGACCTTATTATTTGTTTGTATTCATTTATTCACTATCCAAGCATTTGGATCTTAACAACATGCTAAATGAAGAGTTGAAAAGATAGATACTTCATTCATGCCAGCCTCTCCCATGACATTTCTCCTCTTTCTTTATTTAAATGGTTCTTCCATGTGATATAGTTTTCCTCTTCCTTTTCCTCCCTTTCTTCTTATTAATAGCCACATTTTTTGAGTGCTTATCTTACTCCAGGTACTAGAATAACCCTATGATGTTTTTTGTTTGTTTATTTTGTTTTTTGTTTTTTGTGTTTTTTTTTTTTTTTTTGTTTTTTTGTGTCTTGTTTTTTACAGATGATGGAGCAGACCCTCAGAGTTTAGGAGACTTAGCCAAGGTTGCACAGCTCGTAAGTGGTGAAGCCAGAACATGGGCCACACTTTCTGACTCCAGAATCAGTGCCCTCAAATATCAATATTGCTTCCTTAGTAATTATTCTGTGAGTTTATCATTTGCTAATCCGTGCGCTAATTACAGTGCGATATATTATCCTGTTTTATCTTCAAAACAATCTGAGGTGGGTTATGCTTCCAATGCTCTTTTCCAGATGTTGTGACAGTTCCATTGTAATTCTGTAATTTACCCATCAGTATTAAATGCTCAAAATATACCTAAAAGTTGTGGTTGTATAATACCTGGGTAATATACCTAAACTGAGTAAGATTATACACAGTGATAGTTGATGGGGGGTGGGAGGGAGGGGAGTGTGGGTGATGGGTATTGAGGAGGGCACCTTTTGGGATGAGCACTGGGTGTTGTATGGAAGCCAATTTGACAATAAATTTCATATTAAAAAAAATAAACAGTGATGGTCCAGCAGATCCAGGTCACAACAGACTGACTCAATCCTGAACCAGCCCTAAGTCATTCCTTTTGGTGTCCTCTGTTCCCAAAATGGAGCAAAGTTTCCCGGGGACATGAATGGCAACAATTCGGCAATTCTGCTCTCCTTTTAAAGAAATGTAACACATCTTGGGAAGTTAAATCTCTTACAAGAGGTAAATCTCTTTCTGGAATTTTGATTGCACGGCTCAAGTTGCTAACTACTATGTTCCACTACTTCTTTTCTTTTTTTTTTTTTTAACGTTTATTCATTTTTGGGACAGAGAGAGACAGAGCATGAACGGGGGAGGGGCAGAGAGAGAAGGAGACACAGAATCTGAAACAGGCTCCAGGCTCTGAGCCATCAGCCCAGAGCCTGACGCGGGGCTCGAACTCACAGACCGCGAGATCGTGACCTGGCTGAAGTCGGACGCTTAACCGACTGCGCCACCCAGGCGCCCCTGTTCCACTACTTCTTAAGAGAACAGATGATACGGTGTTTCAAGAAAGTTACTGTTGCAACCCAGAAGAAAAGCTGCAGTGAAGACGTGCCTTGTATACTACTGGGAACTACTTTTTAAAAAAATTCCTTTACTTTGAGAAATAAAGAGAGAGACAATGGGCATGAGAGGAGGAGAGGCAGAGAGAGAGAGAGAGAGAGAGAGAGAGAGAGAAGAGAGAGAGAATCCCAAGCAGGCTCCACACGGGGCTAGATCTCACAACGGTGAGATCATGACCTGAAGTGAAATTCAGAGTTGGACGTTTAACCCACTGAGCCATCCAGGTGCCCCACTCCTGGGAATTTTTAAGCAGAGGATGGCTGCTATACCTTAGGAATTTTTGAGAGTAAGCTTCAACTGATGCGTGGAGTATACCACTGTGTGAACGCTGAGAAGTTCCTCACACAGTTCGGCAACCCCACCCCACCCCACCCCGTGCACAAAATGCAGAGCGCCCACAGGTGACCGTGGCAGTGCCATTTATTCACATTGCTTAACCTCCTCCTCTCCCTCCTGACCCAGGAACTGAGATCTTTCTTGTAAGGATGTTTGTGAATTACAAGGAACACTGACTC